>NW_007579467.1:0-48212 GCF_000690725.1 Stegastes partitus | reverse complement strand
GAGGCACTTGGGGTAGAGTTGTTTTTCTGGCTGTCGTACAGGTGTAGAAGCATCCCTGCATATGAATGTGCTTTCGGTTGCGTGTTACACTCGCTGTCGGTGACATAAAGCTCGCTCTGCCTGAGCTCTCTCACACAGTGGTAAACATTTTAGCTGCGCCGGCTGCTCCAAACACCGTGAAAAACACTCTGTCGCTATGATCAATTAATTTTATATTTTAGAAAACAGAATGGGGGCAATAGAGTGGAAACACAAATGTTTTCTATTCTCCCATTTGTGCTTCTGTACTTATCCAAATCTATAAAATACAAAAAATTGAAGTCCATAATTTTCCCTTCTGCGTAGGAACCCTGCTGGTTCATTTGAGGGATTTTGAGCGGCTTAAACAGTTCAACGTATCCAGTATGTCTGTGTAGATTGTCAGTCATCCAGGTCATGGTAATCCTGAGTGCTTCAGTAGAGGGAAACTGGACTTCTCTTTTGGAGAAAAACAATTAAGTGAAGTCCATTTGCTTTCTATTGGAGCATTCAGGATTAAAGTGTCCAGTGTTCCACCTCCTCAAATAGCCATTGAAGGGAATAAAAAAAAAAGAAGATTTCTGCTGCGCTAAATAATGTTTACTTTAGTTTCTTATGAGTGGATTTACCCCTAAAATGATTCTAATAAAACATGAAAACTGAAGGGATTGCAAATATGCAGGTGTTTCCAGAGGTAACAAAGCTGAACCGGTTGAAAACGAGCGACAGCAGACATCGGAAGGTAATTTTACTTAATTGTAGCTACTGTTTCTACCTCCACCGTCAAAAGCGAAAGGGTTAATCTCATAATGAAAGCAAGAAAACCCCCACAAAAAACCTGTCTTTTCACTTAGACAGGTTATCCCATTGAACAGACTTCATCGCCGTCTTTCCTGAGGGACAAGAATAGTGAGAAAGAAAATAGAAAACCTCATTTCATGGCGGGAGCAGTCCGGAGCTAATCTGTGATTGACTGAGTCCTCATAGGCTACTGTTAACAATGGCTGGATCAAAACCTTATAGGCTACTGTGAACAATGCAAGGCATGCCTGGGGCACGGCGGAATGGAGAAAGAAGCGATTTACTGTAATGGTATCTCCTACTTGTATTTTCCACCTGACTATTATGAGGGGAAGGCTGTTTTTTTTTTTTTTTTTGCAGAGAGGGAGAAAGGCAGAGAGAGAGAGTGGGAGAGGCAGCTTCAGTCTCTCAGCGGGCCGCCTGTCAGCGTGGGGAGAAGAAGAGGCAGACAATTGGGAATGGGTGGGAGTAGAGACAGAGCAGGGGAGAAGATTTGTCTGTGATTTTGTCGAAGGTTTAAAAGCAAAGTTCTGACTGATGAGAAGAGAAGGTGCCTCTCTCCGCATCGTCTCCCGCTCACCAGGCATCTATCTCCCCGAGTTCTATCCCGATTTTCTTTCTTCTTCGCTCTGATGTTATTTGTTTCATGCCATTTGAAGCTCGGGCTCTTCTCTTTGCCACATGTCTGTCTGGAGTTTGTTTACTTTCTTTGATCCTCATATCCATACAGTCAAAACAAATGAGGGACCAATAAGGAGGGCTTCGCTGTAAAGTTCTCTAAAATTGCTTCATGCTCATTATTTCTTTTTTTTTTTAGAAGGTCAGCGAGTTCAGGGGAGCCAAGAGGACGGGCGGCGCTCAGTCTGCCTCCTCCTACCACCACCACCACCGTCTCCCTAATGTACTGCCGTGTGTTGCCAGGTGTCCGCATTTCTCAGCCGAATAGACAGAGTTGTGTCTTATTTCTGCTCCGTGAACGAGCTAATGCTGTGCAGCGAGCTGGAGAGGTTACTATAGAAACTAGCCTTTGCTAACAGTGGACATGATGGGGGGTATTGCTGACAGACACGGCAGCCACATTTAAATACTTCAAACGGTCCCACGCGCAGGAGCAGATGCACACACAAGTAAGTGAATTACCGCGATTTTAAAAAAGGCACAAGGACGTAGAAAAAAAAAAAAAAAAGTCCTTTTCGGCACAAACCTTTTAATGGGCCCATTATAAATGACTGTGGCCACTTTGCGTATCAGCTGTTATTACCGTCTGAGCCTTATCATTTAAAATTAAATCTGGCAAACTGGCCAGACAAGAGAGATTGAGCCAATCTAAAACCCCAGCAGTGAGAAATTGTTCGAGCCAGTAGCTGCATATTAATGTTGTTATTACCACAGCTCCTGTTGGTGTCACTTTTCTCTTCACTCTGAGTTGCATTTAGCGGACTACACAGCATTCTGCAGTGAGAAAATGGCAGCAGACAAGGAGAGCTAATGGATATAAGCTTGCATACATTGGCTGCCTGACCTTTTTCTGTCACCGCGAGTCTGCACAGATTCCTGTCGCCGACTGTCACAGATTTCCCTCTTGTGCTTTAGTGCGCTGCTGTTATTTCTGCGGCTATGACACTGAGAGAATATATGATCTAGCTGAAGCGGAAAATGAAATGAGAAGATGTAAAACCAAATAGTTTCCGGCTAAATTATTAGGCACACACAAGTCTATTAAACTGGCAATAAAGTATGGGAAGTTCTGAATCCTATTAAAAGCTGCATTTAATTGCAGTTAAGGTATGAAAGCATGAGGGGGTATTATGAAAGAAATCTGAATGCACTCTAATGATCGCCTCTTACCAGGTTGGCCAGAATGTAGTGGTAGCTCTTTGCATTCTTTCCTTGTTCGACAATCTGCAAGACAAGAGGAGAGAGAGAAAACAAAATGCTTGCAGACGGTGGGTTTATGTGTGAGACAGCGAGAGGAGGGTTTTGACAGCGTCTCAGCAGAGCACCGGAGACAGGACAGTCAGTGTACTGTACTTGACCTCGTGCAGGACGGACAGAAAGTAGGTTTACAGGGAAAATCAGAGCAGAGGGACCGAACATTTCACACCATCGGCAGCTGAAAATGTCCTTCCTTCTTCTCTCCTCTCCTTCAGTGCTGTGACATGACTGTTTCTCACAACCTTGGTGCCTTTAGCCTCATCCAATAAAAAAAAGGTTGATCCGCTATGCACAAACACACCGCTAATGCTAATCGTATGTGAAACAAACAAGGCAAGTCATGCTCTAAAACATTCAAAGAGGAAGAGGTTAGTATTGTATATTAACCAATTAAATAGAAAGAGATGAATTAAGAATCAAACGTAATAGAAATGTAAATAAAATCGTTTCTCTGTGGGTGTTGATTTAAAGTCATTTCTGTGCATCGAAGTTACATATTTAAAGGTTTATACCATAAAAATAATCATATTTTTCCTTAACACGGCTTAGATGTGACTCCTCACAGTAGCTTCCTTTAGAATGTGCACATTTGAAAAGTCCCTGCCTTTCTTTCTGCACTAACCCCTCCACACTCCTCACTGCAGCTCGAGCACACCAGCTCACCTACAACCTCAAACAGTGTCGAACCAACATTGGAGCAAAGCAGCCATACATGTTCGGGAACTGATTCTGAAAAGGAATAATGAACTGGAAAGCCCTGCAAGTTAACAGGATTGGTTCCTTGGATTTGTGACATACGAAACCCCAGAAGCCTGAATCTGTGTTTTTAAGTCTGTTGTCTGTAGTTTGAAGGTGAAAATGCTCAGCGGTGGCGTTTCCTGCTTATTTCACTCATGATGTGTCTTCTAGCATATTGAAAAAAACATCATATTGACATGCTAATAAGCAAAAACCAGATTTTCACCAGAGGGGGAGTCTTTAAAGAATAAATAAATACAATCTTAACCCTTCAACAGAGCGGCAACTATCATCAGTTAGTAAATATAACCACACTAAACGTGCCACTCTCCTCCTCCTGCCTGCTCTTTTCTCTGTTTTCATTATTGCTCCCTTGTGAGCTCTGATTTGATCCAACATTTAAATAATTTACAATACTCTGCTTTCCCTGGAACTCCATCAAGGTCTAACAACATCATCAAACAATGCCGCCTGTCACTGGCTGAACTGTGCACGTAGCCCCTCTCCCACGCCTTCCCTTCATCCGTCTGCTGCTGCCGTCGCTCCGTAACCGCAGGCGTCGCGGGTCAGCCGAGCACCGAGGGGGTCGTGGCGGTCAGAGAGGTGTGCGCCGTCGTGCCAGAGCTGGTTTTATTTATAAATGAAATAGCCACACTGGACACAAATGTAGCTGACATTTAAATGTAAGGGGGGGGGAAGCTTAGCTGGTGGCAATCGCCTAGCTTGGCCATGCCTAAATAAAGAGCTTGCTGTAGTGTACAAGCACAAACAAATGTTAGCTGCGTGCATGTGTGTCATCGCAACGGTCACATAAAATAAGGCCAACTGGGCAGCATTAATTTCAAGCCATGCGGCATCCAATTAATGGCCTTAACACAGTGGATAAGAAGCTCGTTGAGGCGCTGAGGATGAACTCTTCACATTTTTCAGCCCTCTTCTTCTCTCGGAGCATTTTCCCCGGTGTGCACTTGGTGGAGTGTACTCATTTGGTTGAGTGTTAAAAGTGTGTGTGTGTGTGTGTGTGTGTGTGTGTGTGTGTGTGTGTGTCTAATGATGCTGTAGGTCGTGACAGAAGGTGGCATTTGTTATTAATGGTGACCCCAGCACAAGGCGAGTCCCGCAGCCAAGCCTCGGGCAAGGAAAAGTCGGAGGAAGGAAGGGAAGAGGCACACACACACACACACACACAGCAACGTCGATGCCAATATCCTATACAACAGCGGAAATCACACACATTAGCGCCACAGCGGCGGATTGTCAAATGGAAAAGTTTTCGGCTGCGAGTGGCTTTTTAATTATACATGCAGATTTGAAGAGTCACTCAGAGTTCAGCCCCAAGAGAACGGGTCATTTTTTTTTTTGTCTCGCTGTCGGGAATTTTTTTTTAAAAAAACGTGCTGAAACATTTTTGCGGTGGCTTCTGTATCACGTTAAATGATCTCCGAGGAGGCCACGCCAACGCGCGAGCTCATATGAGAAGTCACCCTCAGGATGCTGTCAGTGACATTATCGCAAGACAATCTGTGTACTGTATGAGATGAACACAGCGGCGAGTTTAAAGGGCAGAAAACAGGCCGAGGTGTGTTGTGTGTGTGCGTCTGTGTGTGTGTATGTGCGTATACGTGCGCGCGCTTGCTATTGTTTGGGTGCACAGGCAGGGCAGTGTGTAGGCAGGGAGCAGATGTCGGTGATTGATGGTGGCCGTCTGAGTGGAGAACTTCTCAGGCTCAGCTCCTGGAAAGTGGTGAGAACTGATGCAATAACCTTAACTGTAGACACCGAGCCATCAATAACAGTCACACGGAGCAGCGATAGAGTGCACGTACAGGGAATGTGTGTGTGCGTGCATTTTTTCCCCTATAAACTATGTACTCAAACAGTATAAAAATAAATAAAAATTACAACCTGACTGGAAAAAAACAAAAACAATAAATCACCGACGTGACATCAACAAGCAAAACAAATTGTGGATTTTTCTCTTGTGAATGTGCCACTTGAATTTCTTTTTTTGGGGGGAACTTTTGAAATTACAGGTTCTCCATGTCAGAACAAAAGGCAGCTCATTTGGCCTGGCTCATTTGGTTGATTTGGCCGGCTGAAAGACAACTGCAGATTTTATCAACTGTATCGAGCGAGCTAATTAACATTAGCAACATGAGCCGGTTGAAAAAGCCATCTGTGGCTGACATTTTAATGTTTCCAGCTGGCTCGTTTTAAAATGAGAGGCCTGTAAAAGGTGTCTCATAAGTGAACTTAATTGCTCCAGTCATGATATCATGCTAAAAGACAGCATGTCCGAGTTGATGATTTATGTAGATGACATGGAAATGAAAGAAACGCTGTTGCTCTGTGGTGGAGTGTGGAGCTAATTCTAGTATAAAGGAAGCATCGCGTCATCACATCAACCACATACTTATTAGTGTCTTTTTGTTTTGCACTTTAGCTACACAAATCGGCAAATGTGAGCTGTCAATCTATTAAATGTGTTCTTCGCTTTGATTTCAAAATCCTACAAGACAGCCACCACTTCGTCATATGGAGAAATCCAGAGTTCAGGCCCGTCGCGCCTAGTTACGGTTGCTAAGCTTTGATTGGACGATCTGTGTTTGGCGGAAGGGGGTTGGCGAACACTCAGTTGTGATGGCTTTCCCTTTCAGCGGTACAGAGGTGAGTAAGTGATGATCCTATCACAAGAGAAACTGCCGGCTCCAAATGCCAACGCCGTGTTATTTATCTTTCCTGTCCTTGATGCTGCGGGAGACTAAACACCACGTCGGACCGACAACCAATCCCCACTTCCCGTTTATCGCCCCCTCCTTTCTTATTCTGCCTCTCTCCTTTGTTCATCTGATTAAAATGCGTCCAGCCTCGTGTGTTTTTTTCCCAGATAGAGGCAATTTTTCCCCAAGAAGTCGCCTAAATTAAAACGTGCAGGCTAATTGCTCACTGAATTATCAGCTTGATGTGTGTTTAAGAAGGAATATTCACTAATCGTGCATAAAGTCATACTTGTACATAAGATTGTGTTTATTTAATTGGATTAAGTCATTACATTTGTCTAACTCTCTGAATCAAGTAGTTTCTGGGCGTTTTTTGCTCCTGTCACAGTTTTTTTCCACAACAATATAAAGTCCTGCACAACCATAACTACAAGTACAAATAAATCAAAAATGCATTTTGTGCATATAACACCATAAATCATACAAAATAAGAGAAAATAAAAATTGATTTCCCTTACTTTTACTTTTGATTTGCTTCCATAGCTGAGTCATATCGACTCTGTATAAACCCAGCCTGCAGTTCAACCAATTTCAGCCAAATAGTTGCCAAATTTTTGCCACGGGATTGTTCGCCACAGCTGAGTCCCTCTTGGTTCCCTTGTTGTGGCGAGAAGCACAGAATTTTTTGTTTTTAACAGAATCTGGTTCATGCACACGCCTCCTTTCTTTTGGGGGCGGGGTTTAATTAACATGATATGCAGGATGAAGTAATTTTGCGAAGCTATCACTATTTTTTAAGCTTGGATTTTGTTATTTTTCCCAAACAGAACCAAAAGGCACACAACACTAGCTCAAAGACCTTTGGAAAGTTGAAAATGGGATGATTCATCCTCTTTTTTTTCTTTTTTTTTTATAGCTTCTGTCTCTGATTACTTGTGCAATTTTGTCAATTTAACAAACAACAAAAAGAAAAAAGATCTTTCAAACCCATCGGTGGACTTTGGGGTTCACGGGGTTGTGCTGAAATTACTTTTCACATTGCAGCATAATTGCATAATGTATTTGCTCACAAAAACAGGGAACATTTTTACCTTTTTCAGTATCCCAGTGAGCCTCTCAGTCTCACAGTCGATGATAATTTGGCCCTCCTTCCTCTTGTCCAAATCCTGGAACACTTTCAAGAAGGAGGCCTCCGTCATGGTCTCCACGTTGACCGAGGTCACCAGCCAGTTCCTCTCCGCCGCCGTGTCCAGAACCTTCTGCAGCACCGACAGGCCTGGAGAAGAAAAGACACGTGCATTGGGTTGTTTTCGCAGGAACTGACTCAATCTTGGGCGAAGGAAACGCGAGAGGTAACTGCGTGGGTGTTTACAACAAAAGTTCTGCAAAGATGATGAATGAGCAGTTGGTACTCATCTGCTGAGAGCAATCCAAGAGCGTCTACATCTTATTAAAGCAGCATGAGACGTAAAATATGTGCAGGTTAATCTCATGCTACTGTGTAGTTATATTACAAGCGCAGAGATGAATTAAAACAACTTGTGAATCAAACAGAAGCAGCGCAGAAAGCCAAACTGCTCCCGATAAGCTTATCCATCAGGATCTCCCCCGTAGCTCCGGTGATAAAGTGTAACGAGTGGGACAGTCCATTAAGAACACTGACACGTACAGGTGTGCTCCTCCAGCTTGTACACAGCCGGGCTAAATAATCACCACTTTCATACTAATAAATGATCAGCCCGTGCATCATCACAGACGGCACACACTCGCAACCAGCTCCGCGTCCTCCAAGCACCAATTACAGGTGGCGCTACTCAATTACACTGTCGCCGATACGCTGCTGAGACCCCTTGAGCATCATAGAGGAAAAGGTAGAGCAGCCAATGAGCTGAGGGCTCATGCTAAGTCAGGAAATAAAAGGCGATTAGGGAACACATTGATCTTGAGCTCTGATTTACAGTCTGACTCACTGTTGTACTCCTTTGCTGCTGGCAGTAGACCAATCAGATTCCTCTCAAGCTGGCAGCCGCAGTTGTTCCACAGAGTAAATAAAGTAATTTCACCCACAGCATACTGGCAGCCATTACCCAAATGAATTATGGCAATTACAAAACTTAGAAATGTAAGCTAATACATGATGTAGCTGTGTTTGCGTTTCTTTCATTAAGCTGGCAAACACTGTTAAAGCCGACCGCCGGTCCACACGCCGCGCGCTTTACATATCCTCCATGCTTGTTTGCTCGTGTTCATACAAGCATTTTATAAGCAAACACACAACCGGTTTTTATCCACCACAACAACAACACAGACCCTGTCAAAAGACGAATGAGAAATGCAGCCACAGCGTCTGAAGGATGATTGCCTGCGCCTTATTAGAATGCACACCAGCTGCTCTCCAGGCAATTCACGCTGCTTATTTGACACCAGGTCGTTAAGAAATCAAAAGATGGATGGCGTTTCACCTCCATATGTGACCACAATACAGTACATATGAATAAATAAGACAACCTGAAAAATGTGAACGGAAATGATAAACAGGAGTTGGTAAAAAAAATATGAGCGGAAAGTTGGACTGGGATAGATGGCACCGTTGAGGGGGTCTCTTTCTTTTGCTCACCAGTGAGTGGTCGTAACTCTTGGTGGTGACAGATTTAAAAGTAGCTGTGAAACTGATGATAGGCATGGGAACAAAGGAGATAGTTCATCATGGCTGTGAATAAGATCAGTGGGTCAGCCGTCACTGAATGGAGTCCTGGTGGAAGTTTCAGCACCACGGACAGCAACATAACAGGAAGCAGTTAGTGATTCCTGTTTAAACATCTTATTTCTTTCCTAATATCTTTGTTTTTTTTATTTATTTAACTGTCAGTCTGGTTCTACATTATGTACATTATGTTCCAGCACTCAGAGAGTACAGCTGGGCAGCAGGCAAGACGCGCTAAAATTAGTGATTGAATCTCATTAATGGTTAGTGTTGAGAATGTTCTGTACTGTAATGCATTTCAGACAAACCTTGAGTCAGCTATCCTTAAATGCTATCAGTGTGGCTGAACTATTACATTGCTTATCTCTTCATATCTTCCATCTCCTCTTTATTCCGCCTCTGCTCGCTTTTTTTTTTTCTTTTTCGTTTTACCGTGTTTGCATCCGAACACCCTCTCGCATTTTTAAACGTTCCTGATGTGCCCCTATAAATCAGAGCCAGCCTGACAGGGAGGCTCGTAGGACCAGCCAAGGTAAAAATGGTCCTCCAAAGGCATCCTGGAAGAGAATAATATCATAATGGAATCTGGCTGTCATAAGCACCCTTTTGGCCAGAGGCTGTACACGGAGACCTGGGCACCAGGCAAGCGAGAGTAGAGAAAATAACACTTTGGGAAACCATTTCCTGAATATTGTTTATGATAGGTTTAATGGGCTATCAAATTTGTTTTCCCATTCTTGGCTTTTGAAAATAAAAATGAGAGGCACATTTATTAGGGGATGCAGCACTGTAAGAGAGCAAGACAGATGTTAATAGGAAAAAAGGGGGGGAAACATTAAAGCTCCTGAGATGGCAGGGAAGAGATAACACATTTGATATATTTGTTTGTCCTTGTCCACTTTAGATAATGGATTGGAGAAAAAAAAAATGAAAGAAATATAAACACATATCAAATATAAATGTATTAGGTGAGAAATTATTACCTCTTCATAGACGATATCACAAAGAGGTACCTGCTACTAGTAAGATGCTTTGATAAAATATTTACACACAAACATACCACACAAATCCGTTGCGACGAAATATGATTTTTCTTAAAGGCTTAAAATAACCCCGTAGGAAGGGTGACTACAGTGTAGTATCCAGGCAACAGAGGACCACTGGCTCCATCCCACTACACAATCACACTGGGGTGACCCTACACACACACACACACACACACACACACACACACACAGGCAACTCAACAGTTTGCGAGTAGATAATGAAGGGATCACAGAAGATACCAAAAAATCTGTGAGGCATGTGTGGCCGCTACGGCCATCATGCATCAATAGGACTAGAGACCACTGTGAAATCGCCGCTGTCACTGCTTGACAGTGCATTTTGCAAAATGACATAATGGCATTCGTCTTTTAAAGCTGACTTGATCCTGCTTATTTCTCTCACGCAAGTCAAACACACGAGCAGATAAAGGTTGCGGTAAGCCCTCACACTCCACACATTTGCATCTGCAAAGAAGCTGACATTTATACAAAGCGCGCATGCTTTTAGCCACACGCACAAATTACACCCATCGTGGTCACGCTCCAAAACGCACAACATCTGGGACAGATGGCATGGCATTATGGGAGAGGTATAGCTATTTGGCCATAGAGAAGAGGAAGAGGAGAAAGCAGGAGGCTGACAGGTGCGCTACTTTATTTTTTGTCAACCTCTGCGGGAATCTCATTAAAATCTTTAAATTGAACGTTACAGCACTTTTTTTTTTCTTTTTTTTTTCTTTTCCAAGCAACAAAAGAGCTGCAGCAACGTGGGTTACTGCTGAGAACTGCTCAATGAAAAGCTTAATCTTTTTTCTTTCCATTGTATGATTTATCTGCTAGTCACTGCGGGTCAATGTTTCTTTTTCTGTGTTCCCAGCCTGTACAAAGACGGTAGTCTAAAATAAATGCTCTGATGACTGCTCATTGCTGCACAATGGCTGTGACTGACCCCACTGCTGTCGCCATGGCAATGTGACGACGACAAATATTAGTTGGTTTAGTGACTGGTACTGGCTCTGTCTTCACTGCTTTTTCATGAAAGAATTCCCATGGTGAGACGTTGGCATTCAAAGACGAAGGACCGTGATCATGTTTTTGAGGACACCATCGTAGCTCATGTTTTGGATAAGAACTTGCACGTACAGTCGTTCACTTCACAGTCAAATCCTTTTTCTAACGACGTAACAAAAGCTTAAAGATGTCAAACTCATTTCCTACCTGAGTCGGAACTGTACATGTAGACGAACTTGGCCCATCCGTAGTGTTCGATGACTCCCACCAGAGCGTCCTGGAGCTCGGGCCTCAGCTGGATGACGAACTGGTTGGCCGTCTCGATGGGGAAGGACGGCGTGACAAAGCACACGTGCAACGCCCCGCAGAAGGACATGAGCATGTTGACCGTCTTCCTGTCATACAGACCGATGATGGCGTACACACCTTTGGAGAACTGGGAGCAAACTGCGAAGGACAAAACAGGAAGAAAAAAAAAAAAGAGAGTGAATATATGAGGTGTTAGTTTCGGAACTTTCCACCTGCATTGAGCGTGAAGGCGCGGGCAGATGTGGCAGATGTGAAAGCAATCCATAGTGCAGAATGCATACAGTGTTTCCATCTGCCAGGCACTTATTGCTTCTCAGCTGTGCATCATATTTTTGTAGGAGAAACAGCAGGGGCTGTAGGATTTTTCAACACTGGGACTTTTAAACTTTACTGTAGAACCTGCACAACTTTTCTGAACCAATTTACACACTGCACAGTATTCAATAGAAACACAATTATCTGCACTGTCTCGTCTATTGTTAGGACACGAAACCTGCTTTCTACGTAAAGCCTGCGTCAAATGACAGATTTCCTCCAGCAAAAAGAGTCAACTGTATATAATTAGAGTTTAAATGATTTGTCCAATAATCAATCAAGCCAGCTGCTCTCCCAGTCTTTCATTACCAGCGTTCAGAAAAATCGAGAAAATAAATGTCAGACGAGTCAATAATGGAAAAAGTCATTAGTTTAGTTGAATTAAATGGAATCAAATCAAAATAAAAGGAATTTTAACTAAACTGAAACCAATTAAATTAATTTGTGTATTTTGTTGTTTTTTATTATTGTCATCCATCATCTTAAATACACAAATATACAACATTTGTGATTTTAAAATGAGACTTTGTGAGGAATTCCAATTAAAAAAAACTCAACTATGGCTCTGGAGCATGTTTATGCAAACTTGCCCTGCCGGTCCATCTGTACGGCGCTGGTCTGTTTTGCCTTCGGTGGAGGAGGTGAAGGCAGATTAGGAGTAGAGAGGTTAATCAATGCATCCCTAGGGTTCCATTGACATTTTACTGGCAGCGGGAGGTCGTTTCCATCTCTCATTTGCTTTTTCTCCCTCGGTCTCACCATTTTTCTTTCTCTCATTGTCTATATGTCACTCCCTGTAATATCTTAAAATAGCAAATTTATGCTCATCTCCGTTTGGAAGGTGCATCCTCTTCCGTGCGCTCGGCTATCTTCGCAGTCGCAGGTCTGGACTGGGCTATTTTCTGCCCGCGTGGCGATGGGTGGGCCGTAGTTATCTTAGTATTTACCAAACAGATTGAAGTCGCTGCCTGTCCTCGCACGAGGGCCAGCTTGCTGCTAGGGAGCTGAGGGAGAGACAGTGAGAGGATGGCCCATACCCAAAACGCCTAACCTGTCACAGACCTGCACCCTCTGGGCAGGCACGTGTGTGTGACGGAGATAGAGGGAGAGTGAGAAAAATCAGCGGCATCACATAAAAATACATGCACACACACACACACATGCATATGCAGCCTCTAGTGCTCCAAAAGCCTGGTGACTCACCCTACTTAAAGCAAGCCCTGAAATAGACATTTTGCGCCTCACCACACTGACTCAGTAATAGAAGTATCTTTCCTTCATGGTCTGCACACGCTCTCACAAGTAAATGGACACTCTCTCAGATACTGCTTTCCACTAGCACACATTATACATCCCCCCCCTCCTCACACTTACAATTTTCTAGGGCCAATTTCAGTTGGTGTCCTCCATGTTCGGCCTGGATAAAGAGGTAATGAGAGCTTGTTTGACTTTTTGTGCAGCGTCCCATTACTCTGGCCTGCAGCAGGTTACCATGTTTCGCTGAATATGACTCATTTCATCATACCTAACGGTAGCCTGTGTTTGACACGAAGAAAAATAAAATATAAAAACACGCGGCCATGTGTTCGCGGACCCCCCCTCCCCGCGCTCTGAGCATGGCGACCATGTGCTCGACTGACCGGACACGAGCGTGACACGGAACATCAGTGCGACTCAGCGGTCTCGGTTCAGATTGCGGTACGGAGCAGCAGCATATTGAGAGTGTTTGCGCGCGAGCAGCTTGTTAGTGTTGCTCCACATGTGTAATGACATTGGAGGCAGGGCTGAGAGACCTGAAGTGATCTTGAAGACCCCAGCAACACCTGTCCACCCTGGCACTCCATATCTCCTCACCACAGTTACAGCTGCCATGGCGGCATGACTGAGGTTGCCCCGGCAACAGTCTGTTTCTCTGGCAGGGATTACAGTGGCTCAGAGCTGCTAAAGGACTTTTGGAAGATGGAGTGGGAATTGTGAGTGTTTGGACATTTTGTCATAATTAGGTTTCCCCTCAAGGAATTAGCAAATTTGCAAAACTGACTTGGCTTTGCAAAATCCTCAGATAATTTCCGAAATAATGGAAGATTTGCAGCACAGTTCCGCCGCACCGCGTTTTTATTTACACTCAAAACTAGTCAGGGATCACTTCCAAGAAGTACGGTCCATGATTGTAATGGATGACCAGGGGACTATGAAATGGAGGCAAAGCTGTGTTTCTCATTTTAAAGCTCATTTTTTATTTGGCTGTAAACAAATAACTACAGTTCCAACATCTTTAGCTGGGACGCTGGTGTCGCTATCCGTACCTACAGTTTAACCCTCTTTACTCCAAACAGTTTCTGGGCATTGTTTGTACATTGTTAGTCACTGTGGGCTCATTTTTCACTGCAACATAAAGTGCTGCACCTTTATTGGAAACAGCAGAACCATGGCTAGAAGTGGAGACAGCTAAATAATGTCTTATGTGCAGTATGCACAGTTATAATGCCATAAATCATAAAAAATGAAAGATTTGTTTATTTATTTTGCAAAAATGGAGGGGGAAAAATGGAATCAATATGCCTGCAAATTTACTAATACTGGAAAAAGAATGCTGCCTCCACATACTGTAGATATGGTACTAGCTACACTTTTAATTTGCATCCATGCTTTCTGTAAGCACAGCCTGCAGTTCAGCAGAGAAGTCTCACATGACTATTTTATTGCTGAGTCAGTCATGGCTTCTCAGTTGTGCTACAGAGAATTTTCTTTTCTTTTGGTTTTGACTGAATCTGGTTAGCGCAAGTTTTTTTTTTGTACAATGAAGTGGATTTTGATAAACAAGGATCGTTCTCAGCCTTAGATTTGGTTAAGTTTCCTGAATGAATGATGCATCAGGGATGAATAGTTTAAGGACTGTTGGAGAATTGAAAACCAGATGATTGCCACTGTTTTTGCAGCGTCTAGCTCTGGTGAATGGCGCCACTCGGGCGATTTTATAAAGACAGCATTCCTTTAAAAACCCACGAGTTAGCAACAAAATTCTTCGACACACAAATGCAGGAAACTTCCCTGAAACCTGAATTGAACTTCTCACCCTTTCTAAACTTTCGCTCTGAACGAACAAGTTGATCTGCATTTGTTGTGGCCAAAGAGTTTTGGGCCGCGGGGAAAAAAAAAGAGAGAAAAAGCTCCAATCCTAAAGGGACTGATACTCACACAACAGGAGGAGCTGTCAGAAGCAACTCACGCAACTCACGTCTTCCCTGTTCTCCGTTTCCTGTGCCCTGCAGCTGTTCCTCTGCTTAGCATGAGACAAATATCAAACGACAGACGTGTCTGTGCCGGCTGCACAAAGAGGGCATGTTTGTGACAGTCGCTCCTGCGTCTGAAGCCGTGGATGAAGGGAGGGCTACTTAGAGGGAGCGCTGCATTCTTCATACCGCTGCATAAATGTTTAAGTTTGAAATTTGAGTTCGACTCGACGGATAAATAAAATATCACATTGAACAGCCTTTTTAAAGCATCAAACAGCATTTTTTAAGTTTGATGAGTGAAAACAACCTTAATATTTGACAGATTCCGGAATCAAACAAAACATTTTATGAACTTATGTTCGGCAAAAGGAACCTTTAGATATCTAAGTTCGTTTTATATTTATTTAAATGCAGGTCAGATGTGTTGGCGAACGGACATTTAAGTCAAAAGGTGTCAAGGTGCCCTTGTGCGTGCTTATTTTTGCCTCGCTAACCTGAGCAGACGACTGCAGAGCCGCTCCTCTGAGTGCGCGTATGTGATTCTTTTTTCAATAACTCGGCTTTGCTTGACATGTCCAAAAAAAAAAAAATCAATGCAGTTGAATTGAATTGTACCGAAAGCACTCACAAGTGTACTTTTAGGGGGTTTCACACAAGCGGGTTTGCAGGAATCAATAATAAGAAAAGTCTTTTCAAGCGTGGTCCCTAATGCAGATTCAATAACACATGCGCTCATGAATTCACTTTGACCGCATGCAAACCACACTTTCTTGTGACATTCTCTACAATAGGGGGCCTCCACAAACACCCACACGCACAAGGAATACGAGGTTTCTACTATTCACCTCCCCTGGGACTTGCATGCTATTATACTGCGCTACATTAAGGTCAGCGGTACAGAGGGAGTTTCACCGCAGCAGGAAGCCGGGTTCAGCTGGAGGGAGCGTACTGATTGGAGGGCTCTTGTTCAGTCATCCATAAAGATCTGGTTTTTTGATAGGGGGCCCACTACCGAGGACTGACACGCCAGGTGACTCCGCCAAATAGGACACCCGATTAAGTCGCTCATCTTATCCACGGATCCATCATGTACAATTTTCTACTCTGTGTGTTATTTGTTGTCAAACTAAAGAAATCTGTTTTCCCGACGGTATAAAATCATTTTCCTCTGGGCATCGCCGGGCAAAGACTGTTAACAGTGAGCTGCCAAATCCAGCCCAGTTATCCTCCACCTCAGCATTAACCCTGCTAGATTGAGTCCCGCTGTCACACGCCGCCTTCATACAGCGAGCCTCAATCCTACAACTACGCCCGGGTTCGTAACGTCCATCCAATGTCACCTCTACGCCACAAGGCCACAGCTTCCGCACTAATGCCAGAGGAGGTCAAATCTGATTTCTTTTTCAGTCAATGCTGGTTAAAAAACAGGACCCAGCGTGGAAAACCAAGGATACGTTATCAAAGGAGTGCGACTAACATGTATTTTCAGTTGTTCTTTTTACATTATATAATGGATCATTTAGTCAATTTAAAAAAATACCTGTCGCTATTTACCCAATGTGACAACTTCAAAAGGATTCTTTGTTTTTTTCTCCAACCGACTGAAAAGGAAAAACCACATAATCTTCTTTTGTTCTTTAGCCATGCTAGCGGCAAGCTACAGATTTGAGTGATCTTCTTATTTTTCCCATAGTGCCAGCAGCAGGTTAACATTTTTTACTTATTTTGACCACATACCTGCACAATGAAAGCCTTTCCCATCAGACAATAAGAACATTCAGACGGTGAAAACAACAAATATCACAGCCATTTAGCATTTGAGCGACTCATGTTTTGTACATTTACATGCTTAGAATTTAAATTTTGGAGGCTAATATGTTTAAAAAAAAAAAGAAGCAACAAAACACTACACAGACTTATTAAAAGCCTGCTCTGACTGGCAGCTGGTGAACGTGAGGTAAAGTCGGATATCGTGTACCGTAACCCCGGATATGTGAGCAGAAGCAGAAAGACGAAGCCCTGGCAGAATTGGCTCCAGTGAGGAAATAATGACAGCCTGCGAGGTAGCTGCTCATTCTCTGTTTGAGGCTTTGCCAGACGAGCTGCTAGGCAGATGTGTTACATGGTGACATACTTAAGTAACAGAAGAAAAGCCTGGACTTCAAATAAGGTGTTACGGGCAGGTAAGGAGCTGTCTGTGGGAGAGAATATCTTTGGTCTTGAACACGTTCAGATCTTAAAATGCACAAAAAAATGCGACACTAATAAAAGGAAACAACCCACGCAGCGTGATATGAACTCTTGAACTGAGCACAACCTCACAGAGGACGTACAGATCTGCGAGATCTATCGAGATTCTTGTTCATTACCTTTCTATTGACCTGTGAACGGATAAATCAACTTCATCAACTTTAAGCGAGTGTTTCATGTCTTCTTGCCGTTCCTACAGTGTTACTCACTTCACCCACCGACTTCAGAGCACCATGTTGTAGAATATTATGCTTTTTGATTTATTATATTGCACAGAAGTGACCTGTAATGTGACATGTTATGGGTTTTTGTCACAAATGTTGCAGCACAATCTGCATAGATGATCACATTAGCTGCTGCATGTATGAGTCTAAAGCACCACAGGACCTTTGTTGCAAGTCATTTACTGACATCTTTCTAATGCTGGTTCTGTAATAAAGTCATAACAATTTCATTACTGAAAACAGTGATAATTACTGCAGCAGCTAGACATACGGTGAATACAGTAAGCAAGTGATTTCATCATGTATATCAGGCATGGGGATCATTAGAATATGAAAATCACTATGAAGAGATGAAGAATGTTACAGGTTGTTCACTGTGGGAGATCGTTTGGTGTATTTGATACTGTGCTGATCCAAAGAATCGGTTCTGTGTTGGTACATGAGCAGTTTTGTCACTGTTATTTCAGAATTTGAATAGAATTTTGATTGTTATGGATTGGTGGGATGGTTTTCGGTGCTTATCTGGCCAGGAGTCGAGGTTTAGCTCGCAACAGGCCACCATGACAGGGACTTCTGTAGAGATGAATGGATTCTGAGCAGTATTAATACGCAGATACGAAGTCTGAGGTATAAAAAAACCAACATCCTTGTAGCCGTGTGACGCACACAGTACAAGGAACGCACTGTAAAATCTGAGAAAACTGTCTTTCAAGTGTTTTTCAAACAAGGCTCAGTTATATTCAGTCATTCTAAATTCATTCTTTTGAAAATCTGTAACAAGACAAATGTGTAGGATTAGAAATAATCACTTATAAATACACTTTAAATACAATTAACAGAAGATTCTTGTCTTGTGAAACTGAATTACTAATTGTACAACAGCATTTTGACGTTGTTTTAAGATCATTTATAGGAATAAAACCCAACTAAAATTCCTGGTGTCATTATTCTACTGTGTTTATACATTGCTTTACTGTACATGAATACATCCTGCATTTAATAAAAACATCAAACAAAAAAACTGAAAATACACTACAACCGGCAGAAACTATATTTTTCTCATGGAAAAATCCTTTAAGTTTTATAATACATGTTTTTTTTGTACAGTGTCAGCTGGTCATGACTGAACCACAATGAATGCTGCTGTATGTGTTTAGTCTAAGGTATCCCTTTTGAAAGAAGAGAGAGATGACAGACGCGCAGAGATTGCTGTCACATCAAGCAGTAATATACACCATCTCCCCAAGGGTGAAGGGTCACTCAATCAACCACAGAGCACTTTGAAAGGAAATAAACACATCTGACACCAGCCACTGGAAGACGCACACAGTTATCGTCCACTCAGCCACCCATGGCTAATAACTGCCAGATAATGCGTGTAATAAAAACTGAGAGCATGTTGTGGTCCCTCCGGTCCCATCCATCTTCTAGAGAGCTAATCAGCTATGTTAATGAAAGGCCGAATAAAAGAAGTCAATAAGCGATTTGCGCACGCCGTGTACGAGGGTGCACGCGCTCCGTACGCCCACCTCAACACCCATCTGGAAAAAAAAAAAGTCTCGCTGGTTTCGACAAGAGAGCGTCTCACACAGCTTGTGCTTGTGAAAAATCCCTCAGGTGATGGGTGGGGGTGGCCCTCCAACACAGCATGACTCACACAGCGCAATCAATCTCCTTCTGTGCAGAGGACAGGGACCCAGGGGACCGAAACGCAGCTACCAACCAGGATCTGCATGGAAGTCTCCAGACATGACTGAGTGGGAGGGTTTTTAACTGAGGGAGCAGGTTTCGGTGGGATCTCCTGCAAAAGACTTTAAATCTGTTCCTGAGAGTCATGCCAACCTATGCGTCCAGGGATATAATGTATCAGTGTAGTGGAAAGAGCTTATTTCATCCATGCATATTCTAGCAGGATACCGAGGCAGGTTTTAGGGGGTTTTTTAGGAAAGGGGGGGGGCCTGGTTTTGCCTCACTGCCTTCCCATCTCTCTAGAGTACCCATATGCCCCATGGAGAGTTGTGCTCCAGAGAGGTGCGCTCGCTGTTCCCTGGTATAAACAGCTTTAGCTCTTCAAGCTCAAGTGAGATTTACTGCCTGTGCAAAAGCAATAAAACAGTGTTTATGTCACTGTTGTTTCCAGTGCATGTAGCAAAAATAAAAAAATAAAAAAATAGGAAACGGGGGACAAGAAGACAGAGGAGAAAAAGTAATAGGAGAGGCAGTGATAGAAAAAAAAAATGAAGAAAATGAAGGCAGACATGAACTCTTAAGCTTCACCCGCTGGGGAATAACAGTGATCTGAGCAACTGACCAATCAAGCAGCTCTTAGACTGTAAGTCGGGGAGCATCAGATACTCATGAGAGACTACATTAGCTGAAAAGTGTGTGTGTGGGGGGGGTGGGGAGGGGAGAGTAATGGAAGGTTAATAAGGATGAGCCAAAAAAGCAAGAGTCTTGGAAATGTAAGTGACGGCAGACAGAAGGTGAAAAAACAGAATGATTAGTGCCTGTGAGAGGAGATGATAGGGAGAACGCTGCGAACAAAGGGAACAGATGCCAGCCTAGCAGTGGGAAACACAGGGACCACACAGCGAAATCTAGATCACTCCTATTTCCTCTAAGTAATAAAACAATGGCACCGCATCGCCTCATTAAATGGGTAATCGAGGGTGTGAGAGCACTCCCCTCAGCTCCCAACATCTCTCTCTCCCTTCTTGTGTCGCACTCTCTAACCCTCTCACACTAGGCCGTCGCCTCTCCTCCTTACTGTTTCGCGCCGTGTTTCCAATCTGGTTTGCGGCGGAGCCCTTCGCCGCCTGCTGAATAAATGCTTACCTGGGCAACGGGTCAGAAACGCGGCCCAGACCAACTCCTGTCAGGGGGTATGGAAACTCCAATTATCTCCTTAACAATCATCCCTTCGCAATTATCTCCCCATCTGCGTATCGGTGTCGACAGGTGCAGAGGGACGGTCCCGCTCACACACACTTTCATTTTTTCTGACAGAGCAAGTGATGGAGGTGGATATTCGGAGCAAGAAGAGCCAAACACACAACTCGCATGCTAATTTAACAGGAACCTCTGTATAAATTAACAACAAGTCTTTGGCAAATTCCAGCCGAGCTACAGGGAGCTGCAGACCTGAACAGAATCCGTGAGCGCTGCCAGAAATGCCGCATTCGTTTTCTTAAATTTAACTAAAGCTGCAAAAAAGGAGCTATTGTGACTGATAATTACTTTTTTTTTGTGATTATTCAGTTATTCCAAAAAGTCGAACAAATGTCCCGTGACCTCGAGGTGATCTCCTTCAATACCTTGTTTTTGTTCAACCGCCGGTCCAAAAAACCCCAAGAGGGTCTGTTTAAAATAATGAAAAAGCAGAAATGCACTCGTTTCAGAAGCCGAACTCAGCAAACATTTGGCACTTTGGCTTGAAAAATGAATAATGCATTATTACAATCAGTGAATTTTCTGTCACTCATCAAGAAATTAGCTACGACTGACGGATACGAGAGCAAATCTGCAGTAGTTTCTTCAAAAAAAATGCATAGATTAAATCCTGCATGCTGGTGTTATCTGCTTTTCCATCTCACTACTAATATGAAAATTATAGGTGAGTTATAAAATCATTCATATTCAAAAAAGGACCAGACAGAACTTATGCAACTCAAGAGTTCAGGGTCTATTTTTTTTTTTTTAGCCTTTCAGAATCTAAGTGTAAGGAATGAAGAACAAAGGATGATACTGCACCGCAACCTGCAAATATAAGCATTTTTGAGTATTTTAAAATGTACAAGGGATGTCACAAGAACTAAGACTTGGGTACCAAATCCGCACCAAAATCCTTAAAATGTGATTTTTCTGGGGTACTAAAAGTACACAACAGAGCCCAAACAATACCAATTTTCTCTATTCATTTATATTAACATGGTAAAATGCAGTACATTTCACAACCTAGTTAGAAATTTACTGTGAGGACACTGTTTGACTCTGTACCACCATCTCCTCAAGTGTGATACGTGCTCTGCTGCAGGTGCTACAGACTGTGATGAGATTAAACAGTCAAATCAAATCAAGTTTATTGTCATTTTGCTGTCCACACTCAGTAGTACAGGCAAGATGAGAGAGCGTTTCTTCAGGATTATTCAACCAGTAAGTTTTGCAGAATGCACATCTGGGATAAGACACTAAATGTATCCTGAAGGTGCCGCTGCGTCCATGCACGCCTCCATTCCTTGGACATGGTGAACCTCTTCAGGTCCCGGTAGGTCTTCAGGGACACAAAGACACACATGATGGTGTGACGATGGTGAAGCCACAGATGCTGCCCAGAGTTAGCTGTCTGTCTGTCTGCATCCCCTCCAGCTGTACGTCTGGGATGCTGTCATGGAGCCATGTTTCTGTTAAAGCAAACACACAGCAGTCTTTCCACTCTCTGTGGGTTTTTCTCAGCAACCGTAGCTTGTCCAGCTTGTTGTGGAGGGAGCGGACATTGGGGAGCAGGAGGACGGTCCTGCTGGTCCGGAGAGGTTAGCCTTTAGCATGAATCCCGGCTCTCTTCCTCCTCCTTTGCTAACGTCCGTACCGTTTGTGCTTCCTTCTCTCTCGGCGTAGTCCCCGATCAGACTCTGTGTTGGTGTCGTTTGTCCAAATCACAACCAGTCGCCGCAATTCCATCACCGTTCACTTTCCTGACGCCCAGCAAAGTCTCCCAACAAGTTTTGTGGAATTACCGTCTGGGATAGACAAGACACTCAAAGTGTTCACTTTCGTTGTCTCCTGAAGTGGCCGCTGCATCTATGCGCACCGCCATCACCATGGCAACAATGGGGTCGACATACACTCTGCTGGACAAACTCTGTGATGAAACAATTTTTATATCTATATCCTTTTCTGCATTACAATGTGGCTCTAGTAGTGAGGTAGGCGCTAGACGTAGTGGAGATACTAGAACACACGTAGGATGGTGGGGCTAAGCGCTGGTGCGGAAAATAAAACAAAACAACATGTCCAGAGCTGTTTGGTTTGGTTGTTAAATTTCTAATAATAACAAGTTTTAATACATTTTACTGTGTGAAAAAGCTTCATCTTCACACACAACATTCACAAAGGCTGATGTTAGCTTGGTTGGGCTAATGTGAGCTGGATGCTGCACACAACATTAGCAGGCTACCATCAATATCATTCAGCCTGTCAAAAATAAAGTTGTGTGTCTCTGCAGCAGTTATTTTCTTACTTTTGACATCATGAATCTATGAATTTGGAATCTCTGTAGTATAGGTATTTGTAATTTTCACTGCCCTGACATCCCTACTATCTACTGTGGTAATGCTAACGTAGCATATCATAAATGTCAGCAACTGCTTTATGTTGTGAGATTACAGATGAACAAAAAGTCCTCTGCAGGACTGAGACATTCAGGACCGACTAGAGTAGGTGACGGATCAGTTATATTGATATTATCCATTAAATAATATCGATTTTTAGGATTGACCAGCTATCAATCATCCATCCATCCATCCATTATCTATACACTGCTTAATCCTCACTAGGGCCGTGGGGGGGCTGGAGCCTAAGCTATCAATCATCTGATTCAATATTCTGCACTTTTCCTTTCATTATCTTTCTTTTTTTAATTGATTCCCAATGAATAAATCAATGAAAAAATGTGAGCTATAACAGCCTCACGACCTGTAGTTACCCCTCTGTGGTCTGGAGCATCGCATCTGATTGGTCACACATCCCGAATAATAGCCTATCAACAATCAAATATGTTGAAAAGTTCTTTTTTAACCAAAAAACATGTAAACATAAACAAATGTCAATGAACTTCTGCACTGGAGTATGAGTTATTCTAAACTTTTACAGTGAGATTTACTTTTTTCCTGCAAATCTGCATCAATTTCAGTTCTCTGTATTTTTGGTTACTAGAAGTCAGTTTCAAAAAAAGACCTCGACTGATGCCTAATTTTAGTTCATGATATGCCAAGCCAAATTCAGGATCAACAGCTGTCCTGCTCATTGATGCATCACACTGTAGCCACAGAATATAATTCACCTACTGACAGGAGGGAGTAAACACATTTGTATTGTGTAATTGCAAACAGTGTCTCGTTGTGCACACACAATCCTGAAATGTGCATTCTGTTTGGTTCTGTGTGTTCTCCAACTTTCAGCAACTGTTGCAGGTCGGCGTCAGTCATTTAGCACCGTGAGCATCTGCGCGACCGTGCCGACGACAACAGCAGCCTTGTCACCATAAGAGCAGTTGCACTATGTCACACTGTTTAATATGCTCGTAGGCTTTGTTCCTCATTAAAGTACACCGAAGCTCCTGAGATCTGCTGTATGACAAAAGAGGGACTCCGCTTCTGTCTTTGCTGCGAAAACATGACAGCTGCCATCACCAGGCGCGCTTCCCTCCACCCCGCCGCACAAATCCTGGTCCTCATCTCCGAACACATTGTTTTCTAATTGCCAGCCCCACACGTCTCGGCTCAGACCTCTACATCCCAGCTGCCGCTACCTCCAGAGACGACAGATTTGTTTTAAAATTCTTGGTGAGCTCGCATGAATACAGAGGAGGATTCGGAGCCGGCTCAGAGAAAGACGGAGGGGAGAACAAACAGGGAAGGAGTGGACGCAGGTATCAGTAACGTGTCTGTGTTTATGAGCTACGATGAAGACGGGTTTATTCTCCTCACAGCAGATTTCCCAAAACCTCAAAGCACTGGACGGCCATTGAGGTTACTTTGATGTGGTGAGTGGTTCTTAGAAAATGGTCATATGAGGGCGAGGAGATTAAATGACAGGTTGCTTATACTCGCTTTCCTCACAATTTCTCTCCTGCCCCATGTGCACATTCCCTCTTTTTTCTTTCTACAAAGCAACACAAACACACAGAAACAACCTCCATCCACCCTTCTGCTCCACACTCTATCACTCTGCTGCTTGGGGAGAAGTTTCGGCTGATCTACATTGATTGCTATGGGCCATTCCCTTTCCCTGGCACTGTGGAGCAGCAAAAAAAAAACAAAAAAACAGTCCAAGCCTTCTCATTCATCAAACCAGCACCTGCCAGACTCTTGCCCAAGAGAACTACCGTCAGTTTTGTTTTTTTTTTCCTCCCCATTTTCTTTGTTTCTTCCCCCCTTCAACAAATAACTGTCCCAAACAGTCAGGAGGGAGCGGCGATCTGCTACTCGTCCGCCTTTCACAATAACATATTGAACGCTCGGTAATCCCTCTGAACATGCACGCGTCGTGGAAGTCAGTCACCGCGGCTGTACCTCAATGACTGACACGGTGGCTACACAATAAAAGACAACACCCCAGAGCCTCACTGACAACCAGCCACCGGGCCTGAAACTGCAGCTTAACCCCCACCGCACACCGCGCACACCCCCCACCCTCCTTCCACTTAGTGCTTTCACCCCAACTGAGACGCTCCGTTCTGGGGTGTTGTTTTTTTCCCCGGGAGGTGGAAAAAGAGAGCAGCAAAAAAAAAAAAAGGGCGCATTGAAGGAAACACGGAAATAAAAGGTCTCCCGGAGACAGACGTTTCTGTTATTTTTTTCTCCACTTTCTCCAGGCAGATCCTATAGAAAGTATTTTTTTGAGCATTACAGTGCTTAACAGAGTCATTTGAATTCTCTTTTTTCTGCCGGGTTATTATTACATATTTATGCTTATAACTCCATGGAGTGATAGCTTTGGATGTGCTGCATTGAATAATACATTAAATGCATCTGCTCAAGCTCTGTCTCTTGTTAGCTATTGTGTCTGTGCGCAAGTGTGTGACCACAAAATTTCACAAAGCAGTCTCACATGCTCGAACACATTTGTGTTTGGTAGTCAGACCATGATACTACACGCTGATGGGGGGAGAACTTGACCCAGGTGAGTGCTGCAGTAGACGCACATATGGGAAAACACAACATGAAGGCAACTGTTTTCTCGAGTTAACGATAGAGTTCCTGTTTGGCACGATATGAGTTTTGTCCACCATTTTTGCTTTGGCATTCTTCTTAACTCACTAAGCTACTGCTACAGTGAAGTCTGAATGGGCTTTTTAAAAAGCCAGAATAAGGTCATGTATAACAGTGCTTCTGAGCGTGAGGGTCCTCAAGGGGCTGATCAATTTTGAGAGGTCACAAGATGATTTTCCTGCCAAAAGAGGATCCCTAAAATAATTTGAATAACATAGTAAAAAGCTATCCCTCTTTGGTGGACCTGCTGTTAACCCAGCAACACTACAAAGCAGCAATGATGGGCCAGAAATAGACATTTTTTTTGCTTTACAGGGTCACAAGTCAAAAAGGTTGGGAGCTATTGATCTAAAATACTATATTTTGCTAAAAAGGCCAAAGCTGCATACCTAAGAGCTCTTCCATTTCAAGTAAGCAAGGTTAAATTTGACATTTTCCTCAATTTTCTCTTTCAAACACAATGAGTTAACTTCTATTTTTAACCTGCCTGACACGCTTCTCCTGAGTCACCTCCACTGAACGCCCTGTTAGTGATGACCTCATGTGTGACGTGGTGCCACTTCAAAAACCCAGCTTTCTGATCTATTGTTTCTTTTTGGAGAAGTGGTTACTGGATTTTAAATTGAAATTCCAATGTGTATTTAGCATAGGTTGCATTTCAGGATGTGCAGCACGTCCGACCCTGTGTTTGTTGAGTCAATGGCTTTACAAATATGTGTCGTTCTACTTGTCATGCCTTTGATGGTATCTCATTTGGTAATGCTCCACCACGTGTCTAAAATCTATTATGTCGTGAATGCTGAACTGAAGCAGCCCTATAAAAACATATATATTGCAAATCAAATTGCAATTGTATTACATTGTCATAAAAATACATGCATTCATACAGACTGCAAACAACAGCATCCCTCTGCTCAGTCTTTCCTGTTCACCTACAGCCCACCTGTGACGTCTCATCCTATTGCATTGCAGGTGACCGTATGCTCCAAGGGCAAACGTGAGTGCAGCTATATGACCAGTAAACACAGGCAGCACAACGTAAGTTAGAACTACAGTTGTTCTCCACGTTATTGACAGCGAACGTCACCGATGTGAGTCCATTTCACAACACTGCAGCAGCTGATTTACCACCGACGTTCGACCACCCCTGGACTTGACCTCTACCTGTACACTCTTTCTTTGACATAGACCTATACATCCCATCACCCGACAGTAATTCATATCTGTCCTCCAGGCATGCCCAGAGGGAAGGCATACCCTACCCCCACCCGCATCTGTGCTCTATTGATCGGGCCGGGCAGGCCTCCGTGAAGCGCTCACTTCATTGATCATCGCTGCCTCATAGATCCTCCTGCAGTCCTCTTTAACTGACCCTCCGAGACCCGGGGAAATACTGCTGCCTACGTTGCGGTGGCATCACAAATCGCCTTTTCCATGAACACTAATTAGTCTTAATGAAAGGTTTATCATCAGGATGGCTGAACTGGACACAAAATCAAATGCGAGTTAGTGACGCGCAGAGCTAAAGGCACGTCTAATTTTATAAATTCCACATCCTGAAA
This sequence comes from Stegastes partitus, assembly GCF_000690725.1. Taxonomy (NCBI): domain Eukaryota; kingdom Metazoa; phylum Chordata; class Actinopteri; family Pomacentridae; genus Stegastes; species Stegastes partitus. The sequence continues at coordinate 21,355 of NW_007579467.1, read as the reverse complement.
TGTTACATTATGTTGCTAGGAGCAGTACGCTGGAGACGGGTTTTTTTTTTTTTTTTTAAAGCACCAAAAATAGCCAAAGCTTAGCCTAAAACCTCACCACATGTAGGATATCAAAGAGAAAAGTAGATCATATAGGCATGAGCCTGCAGGGGCTTTGACATGAAGTGACGCCCGTATTATAAACCAAGTCAATAGCAGATTATGGTAATGTGATCTAACTGAGGGGGAACAGTGACTAATATTCTCCACGTACACACAGCAATCCCTGGCAGTTATTTTTAACCACTGGAAACATGTAAAAGAAGCCAGTCCAGCAAGCACTTCCACTGAACACGCAGGCACGTATAGAAAAAGAGCCATAATCCATCGTGATGATTGCTAATTCCACCATGTTTTTCCCTTTGGTCCTTATCTCGCCTCATTGTTTCCTCTTCCACCTTTGCCCTACTTCACCCAACCTCCCCTCTCCCCCCTCTGCTAGCCACCCAGGGCCCGGTTCTCCAACTCTTTTAGGCAGGTGCCAGCGAGTGTGTGTGAGTGCACGTGTGTGTGTGTGTGTGTGTGTGTGGTGGGAGGACTTGCTTCTGGAGGAAGCGGCTAGTCATAAGAACCAGCTGATGAGTATCACCCTCATCCGGAGCTCCATTCATCCCAGTGCACAAGGGCCCATTCACCCTGCTGCTTTTCACACTCGTGGACCCCAAGAGCCCCGGGCACATTCCCACACTTACAGAGGTGAACTGTCACTCACTCAAGATATCCTTCACACACGCCAGAATGTGGGCATCCAGATGCAGACACACACACACAGAGTATGGGTCTCGGGGTATGGTGTTTTTTTTTTTGTTTTTTTCTTCTCCCCCCTCCAATCTGACTCATTATAAACAAGCCCCGGAGCTCTTTTTATTTCCTCTGCAAAACACTTCAGTATAGCCTCCACATCCAAATACTCTTTTAGAAGAAGTGACACACAGCAGGAAGAGGCGTCATTTTCATTTCTGTCATCTCCCCTCCGCTGTGAATCTTTGTGACACGCTTGTACCACAGCCCACCATCATACCCATGGACGACGGCGATGTGCATGACATGCGATAAAAAAATATAAATGTAAAAAAAAAAAGATGTCAAATTTGTGCCTGGATAGAAAGAGCACACCAAGAGAGAATGTGTACATCCTTTAGAGCTGAGAGTGACAACATCTAGTTTAGCTCTCGTAAAAATCTGAACCCCAATCAGCTCCGAGCAGCTTCCTGGAAACTTTCAGATCAGGATGTTTGTGCTGTTGATTCCGATGTTTGTGGAAATGTTAAATATTCATCTAGAAAGCAGCAAATCTATACTTTTAATTGCTTTTGGAGGCAATTCTAATTAACTGTGTGCAAAGACAGAAAAAAAAGAAGCAGCTGACAGAAAGTATGCCATGCTGCACATTAGTTATTTAAATTGTTCTTAAACAGTCTAGTGTCGCTGCTGTCTCTCCCCTGGCTGCATGCTGTGACAAAGACATTAATGCACCCTCCCCGCTACCAACAACACTATCCGCCTCCCTGCTGCTTTAGGCTCCATGTTTGATCCGCTGCAAAACGTGCACCAGCAGCCTGGCCCTCATATTGGCGTCACACTCCCTTCTGAGCAGAGGACAGTCTCTAATAATGAGGGCATCTTGGGTGTGTTTACATTTCATTACACAGCTCTGCCTGGCGCTCCGGCCTGAACGACTGGGGGGGCTCGGTGGGTGATGTTTGAGGTGCCGGCGGGGAACTTTGGAATATTTTTCCACAGCTCACGAGGGATTTTTCGAAGACATCTCCGGATTGAACTACGTGTTGTCTCCTGGACCAGTGGCAGCGTTACGCTAAATAATATATCTGCACTATATCCAGACAGACAAGGGTAACTATCCTTTTAGTGCTGCTTCAACATTCAGCAGCAGCCAACGCTGGCTGTCTACAAATCTACACGAGTGCATTATTTCCAATCCGATTCCAAGCTCATAACTGAATCGCATAAGAACTGCTTACAACCACATTACGTTAAAACTCACGCCATTGTGTTTTGTGTCCCCCTCACCCCAGCTCCATCCCTCCCCCTCCTTTTATTTATGTCACTGCACACCAGTGGAAATGGATAAAGATCAGTTTTAGAATTCCAGGGAGGTTTCAAAGTGGGAATGCAACAACTGATGTCTGCAAGTAGTAATCAAATGTCTGTCACTGAGGCACCTGGCAGAGAGAGAGACAGACAGACAGAGAGAGAGAGAGAGACTCAGCTGTCAAAGGGTATCTCCTGGAAGTGTGCGACTTCGCCGTGGTGAGTGTGAGTGAGCCACGGGCGAATTCAGAGGAGTGGAGGGTTGGAATGAGAAGAAGAAGAAGAAAAAAAAATCACGACTGAAAAGCCTCAAGGGCGACAAAATCTTGTCAGAATACAAAAGAGGGATAAGTGCAGGGTTAACAAAGAAGAAACAATTTGGGCTGACATTTCTTTTATGAAGCCCAGACATGGAGCTATTGTTTGGCTGGCATAATGACACACATTATCACCCACAGGAGAATGGCACCCCCACTGCTTGGACCAGAGACTCACAATCATGACTTTTAAACTTCCTTGTTGCCTATAAATCTCGCATGCCAGTGCCATTACCTTCAAATCCTTTTCATGAATTAATTGAACGTGCCCTCAGGTCTATCTGTGCATTCATATTAATACAATTAGAAAAAGATCAGCCTCAAGTCCTGAAAGTTGAAACAATTATTTTTGCATGTGTGCGCGCGTCTTTGTTCAGGTTTTTTTTTTTTTTTTTTTTTTTTAAGGGTGGGAGTGTTTAATAGTTCTGCCAGGAGAAGATAATCGGATTGTGATCCGTGGCTAATTAGAAATGCATTTAGAGTCGTTTTTCCCCTCTTTGTTCGCATCGTCTGAGAGCTCCGGTCTGCGCTCTGGCTCTTTGTTTTCCACCTCGGCGTAAAAGCAGGAAGAGGCGCACTGGGATCAGGCGTTTTATTTATTTATTTATTTATTTTTTTTCCAAATCCATATAGCTGTAAAACCTGATGTTATATGACTGTAGGATTTTTTTTTTTATTCTGCCGCTGCTGTTGCTGATGCTGCTGCAGAGGTTGGCTTTAAATCCCCGTGGCTTCCCCGGAGCGCAAATCATGCAGCAATCATGCAGAGGAAAATAAGTCCTTTCGCGGTCCCACGCAACAGTTAATAAGATAACCTACCAACACGCGTTTTGCACAAGGCCCTATAATATGTGCGATTTTTCAGCCTACACTACCGTTTTTTCTTCCTCTCCCTCCTCTTCCCTATGGAGTTCAAGCGCTCTTTGCAAAGTCGATCAACAGATTGAGTGGAAGTGGAGCAGGTTGGGCACACAGAATGAGGCACATAGCAGAGAAATGCAACGCGTTTTCCAGCCAGATTATACTCACAGGCATATGTCATGGAGAAGCTATTCCCCATTTTGACCATATCCACCTGCGGCACCAGTTTGGGGATGTCCTGGTGGTGAGACAGGGCGAACCGAAAAACCTCATATTCGTGCGATTCGGTTGGGAACAATCCTCCTGTTGAGCAGCAGAAGAATCAGGAGTTAATGTTGGACCCACAGACAGAACACAGAGGTTTAAAAAAAAATAATACAAAAAGACACACTAAAGATCTAAAGTTGAATCAGAGATGTAGATATATATTTTTTGCGCGGAGACAAAAGGTCCGCTGGGTGTGCGCCATTCTCACCTATATTGATGTTACTTGGAAAACTTGAGCTTGAACCCAAGCACATCCCCAGTAAACTGGTGTAGAGGATGGTGAAGCTTCGCTGCATATTTCCTTTTGCATTGGCGAAGGGAAAAAGAGCCGAAATCCACGCATAGGTTTTGTCCGTGTGTGAAGTTAAATCCCCCGCTTCCTCTTTCCAGCTCCTATCGCCTCCCGTTAGAGCAGCATTTGCACCGACATCGATTCAGCGCCGAGACAATTATCGCAATGGCGAGAGAGGAGGCACCTTTCTCTCTCTTCTTTTTTTTTTTTTTCTCTCCCCCCTCTCTCTCTGCTGATGCTCTCTTGTCCTTGGTTGCTGCTGTATCAAACGGAGAATGACTTCAGCATTAGACGCACTGCAAAAAATATCTTGGATCCGAAAAAGCTTAATCACAATTTGAAATTACACCATCTCTCCAAAATTAAAAATAAAAATAAAAAATTCCCTTTGCAATGCGGCGAGATGACTCCACTTGTTATTTAAAAAAGAAAATTTGGGTTCTTTACACAAGTGTCAGTGCAACAAGGCAGACAAGAGCGCAGTACTCCAAATGGAAAAGACATCGACAAATGACCAACATTCCTCCGAGAGGCTGATTGGTGCAAGAAACGAGTGACAGCACCTCATCCTACAGGAGGATTTCACCTCCGAGAGGGAAAATTGACATTTTCACACTCATTAGCCTACTTGACTAACGACCTGGGAGATGGATATTTTTTGCAGTGTGCACCCTCAGAGCGCACGCACTGGTTCCCAAAGAGGCGCACGGGATCTCATAGCCATCCTTTGATTTCACTGCACTGCAAAAAATATCCACATGGAATGAACTGCACATTTGTAATGTCGCCTGTCATTTTGAAATAAATCAGTTTTGGGTTTTTTTGCACTTGCTGTTGCGCATTTACAAAAAGAAAATCCCCTCTGTGCGCAAAATGATTTCAGGGATATAAGCAGCACGTGAATGTGGAGTTTTGTGGGTCAGGAAATATACTGTGGAGCTGTTATTCAACATTTTTTTCCCACTTAGTTTAAAATTATGTAATTATTTAATGGTTTATAGGGGGAATGAAATGGTATTTTATTAAAATAGTTGTGTTTAAGTTGGTGTGGAGAACCAAAATACGACTAGAGGGCAGGAGTTCAGGTGTTAAGCTGCAAAGTCACTGGCATCCAGTTCAGATGTAAATGACCATCTTTCACCATATAATCACTCAAGGAAACTTTTCAGATGAACCAAACGTGGCCATTAGTCTTTAAAGTGCTCCTAAAAGGTGAACATTTTAACATCTGCTGCTCTATGACAACACGGCAAACTCCAAATGCCAATGAAGAATATGTGGCATGGCAAAAACAAAAGTTTCACAACAGTTGAATGGACACTGTTAAGGTTGCTTCCTCAACTTCCGAGGTCATCGTTCCCACACCCAACAGCATGACACAAATGGTTTTAGTTTGTGGTTTATATTCAGTAAAAACATGTAAGAAACCAACAGTGCTGCTCAGTTTTCAATAGGACTGGATTCATTTGGCAAATCAGACATTAAGTTTCGCTTATAGTTCGCTCTTTCCTTAACAGTTAAAGGATTTGGAAGTGCAATATCATGAAGAATTCAATACTATTTTGCCACAGAAATGAGTCAGTTCATACCATTTCAGAGAGTATTCTGGGAATATGTTGCTGCAACGTGTTCAGTTTTACATATTTGTATTTGGAACCAAAAACTAAGTGCTTACATTTCTGATATTTGGGCAAAATTTTGAGAACCTCATATGTATTCAGACATGGGGAATTTTTGGATTTTCACCCTTAAAAAAGCCATTGTACTTAGAAAGCCAATATCTCCAGAAATGCAGCTCCCAGAGCTATGAAATTTGGTGAGAACACATAAAGTTGTTTCCAGCAGATCTAAATGATCAAACGGCTCCAGCAGAAGCCAATTTTTTTGAAATATTGGCTCCTGAAAATGGTGGAGAAAAAAAAAAAAGTACAACATTTTCAAGTATGGTAAGTCAATACTTGCCAGGTCTTCCAGTGTATGAAAACATGTTAGTTTCTTCACATTCTGGCAAAAGTATTTTACAGAGCTTTGTTACTTGGAACCAAAAACTAATAATCAGTAAACTCTGAAGTAAATCTAAGATGATGGAGCAACACCACTCTCTGACACAGACAGATCTAAATGAGGAAACCTCTGGGGGTGACAGACATGAAACCAACATGGAGCTGCCAAAAACTGCAGTTCCTTGAATGGCCACTTTAAGAGTGTCTCCAAAATCGAGTAAATCCCAACAGAAATGTCCAACTTTACAACAGAAATAAACATGTTTACTGCCTGGTACATGAAGCAGTTTTGATCTCTGTGGATAATTCCTCTGTTCATTACAACTGTACAGGGGGCAAAGTTTTATGTAACTCATCCGTTTAAGCTGTATTAAGGCTTAAAATTGTGCATAACTAAGCATATGATCATTTCAGACAACATTGTGGTGCTGTAGGACAGTTCATGGGCTGTCTTGGCTCCACACACAATCAATGTCTTTGCCCATTTGTGGATTATTTAGTTAGGCAGAGTGTGGTCTGACTCACTGAATGTAGTCTGTCATTGGCCCAATCAGGTCAGCTGGTTTGCTTCTCCCCTTCTGCGATCTGTGAGTGACCATTTTCAAAATCCACAACGCTATCCATCCTTCCATCCATCGCTTAATCCTCACTAGGGTAGCAGGGGGGCTGGAGCCTATCCCAGCTTACACAGGGTGAAGGCAGGGGACACCCTGGACAGGTCACCAGTCTATCACAGGACTACACTTAGAGACAGACAACCAATTTAGAGTCACCAATTAACCTCAACATGTTTTTGGACTGTGTGGTAGGAAGCTGGAGAACCCGGAGAGAACATACAAACTCCACACAGAAAGATCCCGGTGCTCCCACTGGGACGCAAACCGGCGACCTTCTTGCTGTGAGGCAACAGTGCTACCAACCTTGCAGCCCTCCACTACACTACAGGAAACAAAAACCTCTTGGTTAGGAACCTTGGGTAGGAAGTTTTACCAAGGATTTGGTTGGCACAGTGACTTTCCAGTGGATTGGATTATCTGTTTTAATGACAGAGCTTGTCTCTCAGTGTGCAAATGTTTGACCCAAACTATTCCACAATGTTTAAGGGGAACACTGAAGCTGTATTTTTTGCTTAGCTTTTCCCAAGTTGGTTGCAAATGGTTTAAAGAAATACAAACAAGCCAGAGTGCTTTTTTTGCCCATATAGTAGAAGTTATACTGAGATGCCAGACTTGATGGAGACAATCGGACATTTAACTTTAAAACTGCTGGGTGACGTCACACCCATCTTTAAATGAATTGTCGATACAGTTACCATGCATACTTTAAAATGCAACAGTCATTCTGGGTATATAATCAATATTACATGAACACATTTCAATTTTTCAGCTTCATCTTCATGAGCTTGGCATTGATTGACATGCTACTGTAAAACATTATTATACAATATGTAAAAAAAAATGTTATATAAGTCTTGTCACTTTAGATGTCAGAGGCCAAATCAAGTTTTTCTTTCCTTGGTTTATATAGGATTGTATGAAGAAAGAAAAAGAAGAAGAAGACGAAATAGAAATTACTGCACTTTGCTTGCCACCTGAGAAATCTTTTCTCAATTGCTGGAAGCTACACTAACACATCGGATTGCAAGTACAATTTTCAGCTTTGAAAGTTTCACACGAGAGACAACACGCTCTGAAGACGGGCTTCATGCTGTCTTATTTAAACAAGCTTGATTCAATATGAATTTTTGGGGGGGAATTCTAAATGAGAAAGAGGACTTGTGCTCTGTGTGCCTCTCACACAGTGCAGGACTGACAAGCAGCTGATAAGGGAGGGGTTATGATTTAAACCATGTATTTACAGACAGCTACAGCCAATTATTTCCTGGAGAAGAAGTACATGCCCCCATGCTTTTTTGTACACAGCGCTGAATTAACCAACGCCGGTGATATTCGCATGAGATTGATTGCAAACCGCGCTATGCTGAGATGCCCCGGTGCTTGTTTAGAAAATGAAGTGGTAAATCTTGCTTTTGACACAATTAGGATTAGGTATGAGCTCATTTATCACACCGGGTGAGAGTATTTTCTTAAGTTAAAATCGCTGCTTTCCCTACTTATTGTTTCCAAAATACCAAGGCAGGCACGAACGCATTTCTGCCAGATAATGAAATTTACAAGATTACACTGAATTAGATTTCTAGTGTTTTTCCAATTCAGCAGGAACATTTCTTATACATATACAGGCCTATATATGAAATCCAACTTGCTATACTTTACACGTATGAGACACAGAAATGCAAGGAGCAATAGGTTATCTAATTTATGAATGATGGATGTCCTATAAATACAGGCAGAATGGTCAATTTCCCTCACCTTTGTTCAAAATGATGAGGGCTTACCAGGCTTCCATTATTTCATTTTTCCCCCCTCTCACATGTTTTGACTTTTTATTCTCCGTGTGCAAGAAGACATTTGATTCGTGCATATTTTCTACTTCGGTGTTTCTGTGTGCTTTGTGTCTATGCGTTTGCCCCATGTGTAATGAGTGCCACGCAGTCTTTTTAAAAATCCTGATGAATGCAAGCAGATCTTAGAATAGCATTAGTAATGATGGGTAAATATTCTACGGCGCTAAGTAGAGGAATAACAACCACAGATGCAATTGCTCGTTGGTATTATGCTGTTATGGTTAAAAATAGTCTGTCATCGTCATCAGACAGACTCTATGTAACAGAAAGAAGGAAATACACTGTCGTTTTTTTTTGTTCCTAAAGATGTCTCCGTCATAGATCATAATGTGAGTGTCTGTCTGGGGGTTTTTTAATAGAAGTCTATGTGAAGAGTATAATGAGGTTAATCCGTCAAAATCTGCGGGTTCCACTCCAGTTTGAGTGTGGAGGGGTGGGGGGAAAAAAAGAAAAAGAAAAACTTCCGTGTATGTTATTCCTATAATTGAGCCACCGTACTTGTGCTGTCAAGGACTTGCGTGCGTCACAGTGCTGAAGGCAAAACTATAAAAAAAAGTATAGTTGCAAAAGTGATAAAAGAACAAAATATGTCAAACAGGCAGAGGACTTGATGTGACTTAGCAAAATAATGTCAACCTGCCATATAGCCGCTCTCTGGGGACCACAGAAACTACTGACAGCCAGGACGGAAACAAGGTGCTGGAAACCATGTGGCCTGAAGGTTCACGATACAATAGTTTAGTCAGAGTGTATTCAGTGGGATCAATTAAGACTGAAGCAATATTTTACATAAAACCACTTGAGGTTGCACCAAAAAAAAACTATTATCCCCCTATTGTGTGCCCCTATCAAGTTCTTATGAGATATTTTTAGTTAACTGCATTTGGTTTAAGGCTGCAAGGTGGATCGGTGGTTAGCACTGTTACCTCGCAGCTAGAAGGTCACTGGTTCGCGTTCCGGTGAGGACACCCGGGATTTTTCTGCGTGGAGTCTCCATGCAGCGTGGGTTCTCTCCGGGTTCTCCGGCTTCCTCCAAAAACATCCATCCATTATCTATACACTGCTTAATCCTCACTCGGGTCGTGGGGGGCTGGAGCCTATCCCAGCTGATGAAGGGTGAAGGCAGGAGACCCTGGACAGGTCACCAGTCTATCACAGGGCTACACTTAGAGACAGACAACCAAGCACACTCACATTCACACCTACAGACAATTGAGAATCACTAATTAACTGGTAAAGGAAGCCAGAGACCCGGAGAGAACCAACGCTGCACGGGGAGAACATGCAAACTCCACGCAGAAAGATTCTGGTGCCCCCACTGGGACGTGAACCGGCGACCTTCTTGCTGCGAGGCAACAGTGCTAACCACAGAGCCACCTTGCAGTCCTCCAAAAACATGTTGAGGTTAATTGGTGATTCTAAATTGTCCATAGGTGTGAATGTGAGTGTGCTTGGTTGTCTGTCTCTAAGTGTAGCCCTGTGATGGACTGGTGACCTGTCCAGGTGAATCTGTCTTCACCCAAAGTCAGCTGGGATAGACTCCAGCCCCTAGTGAGGATTAAGCGGTGTATAGACAATGGATGGATGGATGGATGGATGGTTTAAGCAGGCCTTACTGCCTTGAGAAACTCCTCCACCAAGGCAGATATTTACAACAAACATGCCCCAATGAAGCTGTTTTTCCTCAAACATTAACCAAAACAGAGCTAAAAGGCAAATCAATATAACTGTTTAAAAACAATTTCCCCTACATGGTGGTGTAAAGGCTTCTAAAATAAATAAATAAATAAATAAAATAGTGAGATTAATTATTTATTCGGCATTCTTTTTTTTTTTTTTGGCATAACACATCCCTGCTTTGTTGACACTGTGATTTTTTTTATTAGCTTCACCACTATTAAACAATATACTCTAAATGTCTCACTGGTAAAATAGTTTTTAGTGCACACAATAAAATAGGATTGAGTATTTTAATCTTGCAAATTGGTCTCAGGGAAGCAATCATAAAATATAAACTATATCTCCTCAATTTAATTACCTAAAAATATTAATATATTAAAAATTGCTATGACTGGCTACAACACTGTCTGAAAGAATCCCCGCCGAACCAAGAATAACTCTTCATTTCAACCAGGACATGCAGCTCAAAATGTCAGCTCTAATTGTGGAAATATATAATATTTTGCTAAAAAATGTCAGTGCTAATCAATTAAACATCTCCATAATTAGCTGGAGGGGTTAACTAGCCCCCACATCCACCCAGCGACCACGAGCGGTGCTCCTGGATGTCTTCGATGAATGTTTTTTTTTTTTTCTAATCATAGTTTGCAGGAATTCTTTCTTTGGTAAAAGATCCAAAACTTTCTGCAAAGCCAGTGAGCGGAATATGCTCAGAATGTTCGCCCCATGGCTACAGCCTTGGTTGTGTTGACAGACAAATCTGAGAGGCATCTATGTTGAATTTAATTAGAAATTTTACCAATCCTATGAGATTGTTTAGTCCATTTGAATTTCAGAAGATTGCAGTGTACCAAACGAGACCAATCGAGCGCGCTATTGTTTTCGAACAAAAGAAGAAAAACAAGAAGAAGCGCAAGCAAGACACGATTGTTGATGTGACGAGTGCAGAATTCTGTCCCGTTTCTCTCACTGCAGTCTAACAGCTGTGTGCAGCAGCGACTGGTATTAATCACACACACAACACCGTAATGGATTCTGATAGTTTTGGCTTGTTACTCTGCTTTATCTGCACAGTTGATTAAAGCACTTGTTGAATGACTGACAGATACCGTGGAAGTGCACCAGCTTTGGACAAATGCCCGGCTTTAGCACAGAATCGATAGGAAGTGGAGCAGCCCGGACTCAGTGCGTGTCTGATTTCTGCTCTGCACCTTAATTGGGATGAGTTATTGACATGTGGCTTAATTAGCTGCCCCCCCGTAATTGATTTAGCAGGTCGGCCCAAAGAGGAAGTGTGCACCTTGGAAGTAGGAGAAGACTGGGACCTATGAAAATACTATTTTAGAGTCCACGTGTGTGAACATGAAACTTGCATGTTTCACTCAGTAGCATCATCAAAGCATTTCACATGTTAACCTCGTTAAATTCAACATAAAATTACTAGATGTTTTATGCTTTCATGAGGCAATTCAGTCCTTTTTTTTAAATCAAACAAATGTAGTAGAAGTGTACTAGCATTGCTCACCGTGTTTCTCTGCAATTTTCAACTACCGGAAATTCCGGACTATAAGCCGCTACTTTTTTCACACACTTTGAACGCTGCGGCTTAAACAATGATGCGGCTAATTTATGGATTTTTACGAGTTTTATGAATTTACCTCGAGACGAAAGTCACATTGAGAGCAAAAGAGAGACCGAGGAAGTGTGTGACGAAGTAATTCTGAGGCTGTTCAGTACGACACTGAAGAAGACGACTTTAGTGGTTTTAGTGCACAGGAGGAAGATGAAGATAGCGATCAATGACTTGTCCTGGTAGGCTACTGTATTTTTTATTTTTTTTAACCAGCTGTGTTACAGGCACTGTTCGGAAAAAAAGCATTCACATATTTGTGTATGTTACCGGTACGTATTTATTTTAAGTAATCTCAAGTTACAACGTGGACACCTGCGGCTTATAGACAATTGCGGCCTGTATATACAAAATGTGTTTTCTTTTTAAAGTTAGCGGGTGCGGCTAATATTCAGGTGTGCTCAATAGTCTGGAAATTACGGTAATTCCTTTCTTTTTGTTGAAAAACAAAAAAAATATAAACTTAAGTGCATCTGTGCTTTTCTATCTTGTTTGGTATATACATATAGAGTAATAACTTGTGAGGAAATAAACTGAATCCTGCAAGAGGAGGAGACCATTATGTTAAAAAAAAAAATGTACAGCAGTAGTACTGTATTGAAGTTAGTCTGCGACACCGTGGAAAAGTAAAGTCTCTCCACCTGAGGGCAGTTCTTAGTTTCCGAATTATGAAAAAAGGCATTGCAGATGGTCACACCTAATATTTGCAACATTCAGCCGCATACACCCAGAGAGGCTGTTTATGCACAAAGAACACAGTCAATCAGATAATGTCGGTTATCAAACAGGCATGCAGTGCAAAGAGAAAAAAAAAAAAAAACATTAAGTGGTGTGGAGAATAAACATGCTCTCCTGTCTTTCCTTTTATTGCTATTCAGGTGTTCTCTCTCTCTCCCCAGCTCTGCCTCTAGCTCCCTCGCTCTCATATGCTACCTGCATAATTGCCTTTCCCCTCCACTGGCCGCAGGGGAAGTGGAGCTCTCACAACGTTACCGTGGTAATACTGATTGATGGAGTCGATACTCGTGCGGTTCCAGAACATCGAGCATCGCCGCACACAGACATGACAAATTTCGGGGAACAAATTATAATAGCCTGCATCATGATTAATCCCCTCTGGGGAAATGGAAATATTGTGAATACCTATGAACTCGTGGAGGACATAGAGCTTTACAATGGGACCAGGCTCAGGAGGGTTTTTGTATCCATTGTGCGGCTGTACAGACACAAGGAGAAATGACGGAGAGGAAATTCGTGGCTAGGGCTGCCTAACAATGCGTGAAAGAGAAGTAAATGATTAATCAGGCAAATTTTAAATGCAGATTTTTTTTGTGACATGATTAGGTATTAGGCTGTCTGCAGATCCTCTGAAATTATTTTCGCCGTTCTCTCACTGATTAACAGGAACTTGCTGTGAGGAAATGCTGGAACAGTTATGGGCTTTTTTTATTACAGCCATGGCAGTAATTCAGCGTAAAGATTGTGTATCAATGTTAAAGTCCCGATATCTGTAACATTACAGCTCACTCATTTACTGTCATTACAGCTGCCTGGCCTGATGTGTATCACTCCCCCCATGAGATGAAAGCGCAGTAATGTGGAGTAAAGCAAACTCATAGAAGCCTTGGGAGCAGCCGGCTCGTTTAGTAATTACCTGTTTGTTTACTTGTAAAGGAACTTAGATGAGACGTGTTTTGTTAAAGCATTGGCCAAGGAGATTTAATAATTAATGTACTGCAATGATGAAACATGTGTTATCTAATTGCTTCATCACTGTCTGACACTGAGCAGTCAAACTCACTTTGACATCCGCTGCATGTTCAGTGCTGCCGTTTCAAGCTATTCCTCTGTATGTGATTGTAAAATTAATTATGCCGCCTCAGTTTCGCAACAATAAATGAAACGAAACTACTTGTTTTGTTCCCTTAACTGCTTTAGTAAAGATGATAAACATTTCTTTTAATTTACATAAAACCTTTTTACTCCCTCCGCCATCTGCTAGCGAAAGACACATGCAATAAACAATTAGAAAGAGAGAAAAAAAATTACAATATTTGCTTCTCCGTTCCTGTAAATAAAATGTTTATTGCACATTACGGCAGGGATGCCTCTCAGGTGACTGTGCAGTAAATCCACGGGTGTAAATTTATACTTAAGTGGCTCGCTATCCAGTGATTTCGAACATCAAGGCTGCCATCTCTGAATTTTCTGCCTTTGCTAATGAGCATTTAGGATCAATCATAACATATTAACGTTCTGCACGGTTAACAGGGTCAGCCCGAATTAGATCACACGCACTTGTAGGGACGGTCAAAGCAAAAAAAACAAACCATTGTCTGGACCTCGAGCTGCCAATCTGGCTGGTCGCTGTTTATTAGCGAACTGCTTTCACAAGAGCCCGTTTCAGACTAAAATGACTGCATACAATAATTGCAGTCCCGGCCACTTAACCAGAGGGAGGGTGATGGAGAATATAGTGTTGAAACAGTGGATTCTAATTATTACTCACATTATTACGCAGGCTGGTATCAGTGGCTTGAAAGTGGGGAAGTAGAAGCATTCACTCAGGCCTTGGAAATCTTCATTAAAAGAGAAAAAGAAAAATTTGGATGCAGTGTAATTAATTTTCTAATCCTGAAATCCCTGTGAAACCTTTGAGGCTGGTTTGAATAACCACTCTGCCGCTGTATTGCGCTCAGTCTCTCATACACACACACACACACACACACACACATACACACAGGGTTCAATATCATGGCTCATGTGTCTCAGTATACATTGCAGGCAATGGAGGTGAAAGCTCCTTCCCATGAAAGCAATCACGCATTACATATTTGCCCTGGGAAATCAGTGCTGGTCCAATCAATTTGGGCATTTGTGTGTGTGTGTGTGTGTGTGTGTGTGTGTTTACGTCACCAAGCTTTACTTCCACAGCTGCATGGGTTGCTACGAGATTGTGAAATCAGTCGCCTTAATGATCTCTGTCTCCGCCCGATGTGGTCCGATTGACTTGATACTTGCAGAAAAAGTGGAAAGTTGAAGAAAAGAGCAGAGGTGGGAAAAGGTCACAGACGACAGGCAAACAGAAAGTTAGCAAAAAACAAAACAAAACTGCACAACAGGAGAAATTCCAGTAAGTAAGAAACTCTTTCACACGCTCTCTCATTCACAACAAAGAAACTCTAGTAAGCAGAGAAAACACTTCATCATTCCCTGAAACATGACTCCCAGCCAAACCATATGGAAAAATCACACTTGCTGGTTGCCTGTTAAACATCGACGCCTCTCCTCCAGGGCGCACATCACTCTGCTTTGATCACATGGCAGAATAGTTGACAGCTCAACGCTCGGGCAGCGTTCTCCCCCAGGTGTCCTGCGGTTTCGGATGCAGAGCTATGATTCAGTAGATAGCGGTCTGCTGTTTGGGCTGCTCGAGATGTGCAAAGCAGATAAAGTGTGAGTAATACAGGTGAGCATGCCCACTGTTACTGGGTCAGCAAACCGGGTCACACACATGCACGTACTGTATATACAAACACAAACATGCTGGGATGTCCACTTCCTGTAAATACAGTTGTTGAGACAGCGCAGCGCACCGGAGCTTAGAAAAACAACAGGATCATTACCAGTGTTGTCATCACTGAGTCTTGCAGGTGCCGGTGGATGGATCATGCTCATGCTAAAATAAGCAAACAGGTGCCAGCTCCACCTTTATTTGTTTGTTTAACTGTGAAATATTCACGTCTGTGAAGGTATCAAACCTCGTATTTAGAAACTGTCCTTCACAAAGAGGCCTTTTGTAATGTTGAGACGTCAAAAATATACAGTCACACGACCAAGAAACATCCTGGAGACACTGATCAACCTTTCTTGTGAAGAGTAATTAGCTGCTAATTCTGAAACGTCTCAGCCACAAGCAAACCATAGCAGATGTTCTGTTGGCTGCCAAAGCAAACACAACAAACTCTGAAGACCCGGTCGGCCACTTTAATCATTAATGTCATTAGTCCATAACAATAGGAAAATCCACATGGCTCAGCTAATGTGGCTGACATTAACCTTCGATATGCCCACAGGTCAGAGGTCTGTGGAAACTGTAAAGCTGGAGGACAATAAGAGATGGTTGAAGCTTCGAGATCAATTTGAAACCAGCAAACAAGGACTTGGTCTTTTGTGCTACAGTACACCCTAAACTCTGCCTGCTTTTTTTTTTTGGTTAGAAATCCCTGATGGGACAAGAGAAAACAAAAATGGTGATGATCTGAGTAATTTGGGAGATGGATGGAAACATTTTGCAGTGTGTGATGCGGTGACTTGTGCAGCACGCTCTCCTTGCTCTGGGTCCAGCTCTGGTCTAAATGTATACGGTTGAACCCTACGACTTTAGCAGCTGCCCTTATAGGCACTGCAGGTCTTAAGAGGGTTACGTACATCTAGACTTATAGAATGTGGGGTTACGGTACATTACCAACACTGAGTTGCCTCATTTTTACCAGGGTATCCATGGCAACTGGAGGAAAAGCACAGCACTCATGGGCAGCATCAGCTTATTTCATTTAACACTAAAAACACTGAAAGAGGGGTAAAACCATTGGTAGACAGGCATGGTAGAGTGAATACTGTGTGGTATTCTGAGCTGAAGCTTGAAAGACACATTCCAGGAACATATGTGACTTGAACTTGTTGAAAGAGCGAATAACATGGGACCTTTAACACAAACGGTAACAGCTTTAGTTTAAAGCTACTTTGGCAGAAACATGCATCTCTTAACTGAAACCAAATTTATTTATTTTAAAGCAGAAGTAATTCAAAAATATTCATGACTGCAATCAGACTTTTTGAAGCTCATTGTGGGGCCTCTGGTTGTCACCATCGATTACAATGACTCCTCTTAACACTTAGTTACTCCAAAAATGAGCAAGTAGAGGCATCAGAGCTGAGGCTGACCATGCAAATATTATGCGATGGTCCCCACTTGTTGCTCAAAGCAGCCATGCCTTTAATTATGCATAACCTTCACGCTTAGTACAATGTAAACAGGTTAGTTATATAAAAAAAAACACACACTTTAAAGTTGTCATAAATGGAGAAATTAGCAATAGAGGCCAAAAACACTTCTTGTACCAGGCTGTAAACTCGTTTATTTCTGCTGTAAAGTTGGTCATTTTACCATCAAGGGTCTATGGGGATTGACTTCCTTTTGGACCCAGCCTCAAGTGACCATTCAAGGAACTACAGTCTTTGGCACTCCAGTGTGAGGACAGTTTGAATCCAACACAGAAATGACACAGAAACTCTAATTTCTGGATCATGCTTCAGAAATGCTAAACCACCATCCTGACATTTGTGAATAAAGCTTTGAAACTGAGCTCACCAAACCATGTGGGGCATTTCATATGTATAGATTATTTAATAGTTGTGTTGTACAGCATCCTTTAATGCACACTATTTCCCATAAGCCCTTGACCTTTGTAGGCTAAATGTCACGGCTCAGCAAGAGAGGAGAGTCCATAGGTGAACGGAGGGGGTAGCAGTTAGATCACACGTATCCAGACTTAGATAGAGAGCAGCGATCACTGTGCTAATATCTCGACGGTAAAGATAACATCTGAAAACAAATTAAACATCTGCAACTTAAGAAAAGAGGAAAAGTAAGAGCTCCTGCTGCTGGGCATGTACTTTTTTTCTTTTCTTTATAAGAACCATAGTTTTTTTCTGTGCTCATAATGGTTTAATTTTTTTTGCTAAAATCAGGAATATTTCAGCTTTTAATAGCAAGTTCTGTGCTGGTAGCTGCAGAACAATACATGAAATGGCTCTAACTAAAAGAACTGACTATAAATACTATAATAAACAACTCTTGACTTAATTGAAAATATTACATAGTAATTATACTGTGTGGTTTGAACTTTTCATCTAATGAAGGCGTATTTCTCAGTATGTCTCAGTGTTCATTTAAATAGTACACTATCATTTTATCCACACACTTATAATCTTTTTATACATAATAGTCGGGATTTTACTTGTGTGTTTCTAACCAGTGGGCTACCTCTGAGTAACTAAATTGAGTCCATGAATATCTGGCTTCTCACAGAAATCCCAACTTCAGTGAAACCAATTAAGTCCCTCCACGAGGTGATGAGAGCAGAATATTGATGTAATGCACTGTGAAATGCTGAAGGGGCCACGGCAGCAGCGGTGGGACCTGTTTGTAACAAACAAGGACCGAATGTAGCTCAATCCTCGTAAAGTAAAGCGAAAAAGGTCTGTGAAGGTTTGTGAAGGTCGCAGCGCATTCTGGCCGCTGAGAAATCAATTTCCTTTTGAGCTAAAACGTCCCTTGTGTTTTATTGACCCATATCTTTCAAGTCGCCAACCCCATACTCTGGTCACCCCCCGAGTGTCTTAGTGCCAAAAATGGGCCATTGAATGAGGCAGAGCGGCGTGAAGTCCGCACATTCACACCTATTCCTGTACCTGATGGAGCTGGATCGCTCCCCTCTTTGCTATTAGTGTCTATGTAAATTTTGCATGTGCACACTCGCGGTAGGAGCCGCGCGCTCGAGTGTTCGCCGCGCCGGCTTCTTTTCCTTTTGTGCGCGGACGCCCATGTCTGCGCGTTTGTGTGCACGTGTTTCTCAGACTGCAGAAATTGTGATTTGCTTTGAAGGACAGGGAAGGAGGGACGGCAAGCCAATCTGTTCCTCTGCAGATTAACTCTCTCATTCCAGACCCCTCTTTTCACCAAAACACCCACTATCTCCAGCGTCTGCCTCCCCCCCCCTCCTTCATCACTCTCTCCAGTTCCTCCCTTATTGCTTCTGTATGCCCGCTGTCTCTCTCTTGCTCTCTGTCAATCAGGCTACCTGCATGGGCTGCCGTGTATTTGTGTGGGAGAGTGATGAATCTGCAGCGGCGGAGGCGGTGTAGATATCTGCCCCCGTTTTGAGTGCGTAGCCGCGACTTTGAAAGCTTTTTTATTCAGGAAGGGGCAGTGCTAGAAAAAGAAAAAAAAAACAACCAAGAGGGCAGACTGGAACAGAGACCACAGGCTAAGAAAAGAGAAAGACACATACTGCTTTTGGCTCCGGTTGCTGTGAGAAAAGGTGCCCACTTTTCACTTCATTCACTGAGTGGAAGTGAAGTGGATGAGTGGATGCGGAAAGCATTGTTTCTTGTCCAATTAGCCGAGCATCCAGCCGCTCCCTGTCTGCTCTGTGAAAGCGTAACATGAGGCTAAGGGAGAGAGAAAGAGAGACGATGAGAAACGAGACAGAGAGAATGAGGACATGTGAAGGAATGAACAACACACCTTCATGACCCCTGGGAACTCCTTGCATCTCCACCTCCCAGCCCAGTCAGGCTAAAACAAAGGTAGAGAGAGAGAGAGAGAAGAGGGTAAAATATGAATAGAGCAACCTTGAGTGGAAGTAGTGACGGTGGCAGATGAAGAGAGGAAAGGAAAGCCCTGTGGGGTTCTGCTACCTCTCCCACACATTCCTCTGTCTTAAGTTCTTAAGTCTGTCCTTCTGTAATTGAATTTGGTGCTGAATACGCTAAAAAAAAAAAGGAAAGAAGGGGGAATAGATAAGAAGACAGAGGAGGCTTGGACAGGTTGGGGGTATGTGTTGCAGATAGTGCAATATGCAGGGGGTGGTGTGGGGTTGGTTGAGAGTAGGTGCTGGGAAACAGCGAGGGTGCTAGCACTCTGCGTGCTTTCATTAGCACTCTAAATGCTAATGAATAAGTTCATAGCTTTGAAGATGCAGCTATGATAAATATGCATGGGTTATCCAACACAGCACATACAGTGGGAAAAAAAAAAAAAACGGGTGGAAGAGGAAGGAAGCGAGAGATACAGTAAAAATGGAACAGTGGGAGAGGAGGAGCAGAAAAGAAAGACCTCCTTTTTCCTCTCCTTTCCTTTCCTTGTTTCGACATTCCTTTGCTCGTCTCTCCCCAGCTTTCCTCTCCTCCCATCTAATGGGCCATAATTTCTTTGTTAGGACCATACGCAAACCAAAGCATCGCCGCGGAACGTGCTTCAAGAAAACTAGTGAAATATGAATCGCCGCCATAATCGTAGCAAATAAGAGTTAGCGTGACTTTTCATAGTGTTCTCGTCTGCCCTCCTCCCCGCAGGGACAGATGCAGAGTCAGTCATTAGTGTTAAGTCAAAAGACATTAAGCCAAGCTGCTTGTGGTGCAGTAATGACCCGGCAGTTTGAAGCGATGACAACAGCAACTAGGGACAAATCTCCATGGAGAACGGTTTCATTTTCTTCCTCCCTGCAGGAAGGGAAGATGTGGTGTTTGGTCTGGGAAAGCACAGACAAACACATCACACAGACATTCAAGCTAATGCCTGTAAAAAAAAGAACTGGGAAAAAAAAAAAAAAGGGAAAAAGACTCCACATTACCATTAACATTATCTGCATTTCTCGCACGTCTGAGGCCTCTCATTTTATTTTTTTTTTACTGTGATGTTTGAACTCTGCAACACAAATTGAATAAAGGCATGTGTAATGCCAGCTAATTGACCATTACAGTATGCCGGTCGTTAACAGGTTAATGACTTCCATTAATACCTCGGCAAAAGTGACAGGTGGAACGGAGGAGCTTCTTCAATTTGATTTCCAATTAGTATGTATGAGTAGACCTGAGAGAGAGAGAGAGAGAGAGAGAGAGAGAGGGAGATGATATGAAGACACATTATAGGAGCTGAGCGGAGGTGACAAAGCTATCTGATGACTTGGCTTAAAGAGGAAGTGACCGAACTAATAATGGCCTCACCACCAATATAGAAGAGCAAAGACAAGGGGAGGCAAGGCATGTTTATCTGTGTGTTTATTTGTGTTCTTCTGTGTGCTTGTACATGTGAAAGTGCCAAAAAATGCAGACAGAAATTGTAGGGATTTAATGCACAACTTGGGAATTATGTTAAGTGACCCAACCTAAACACACCCACAATGCTGCAGGGCCAAAAGGTGCATGCTGTGTTTGGTTAAAACACCAAAGGCTGAGTCTACAGTTGGGATTCCTGCATTCACTTAAGAAATTCTGCATTCACTGAGGTGTCTGTAGTTGCCGTATATGACCATGCTGGATGAGTGCAGTGGGGCAGAAAAGCTGAATGGACCAGTAATAGAGCTATTTTTTGCCATTTATTTTATTGCTTTACAGTCGCTCCATTGCAATCACCCAATTATATATTTGACGGGGCGGGACTCGTCATCACGGTAAACCGGAAAATGGAAGAGAGGCTTCAGCTGTGTAGTGAAATGATCATAACTGAACCCTATCCATGATATTTTCCTAAGTAATCTTAATGCCTATCCTCTATCAAGCGTCTAACATGTGGTTAACATTGCGAAAGGATCAGTTTTAACCAAAAGCACAACATTCTCATAAAGCTAACAAACAGTTTTGGTCCTTAAACCTAACCAAAAAAAAAAACAAAAACACAGCGAGTAAAAGAAAAATGTAAGTTTAAGAATAATGGTGTCATATAGGACATGAACCCATGTCTCACATGTAAAAGTCCTGTTACTCATTTACTAAACATAAATTAGAATTTTTATTAGTCATCAATTTGTGAAGTATGGTTGAGTAAATTAGATAATCAACTGTAGCAAAGGTTCCTACACATTGTTCAGTAACTGACCTTAAAATAACAATATCCAAACATGGGTGGAACTAGAATAGTAGCAGAATACAGTCAAAGTGATATTAATGCTTAGACTGTAT
>NW_007579466.1:103241-133208 GCF_000690725.1 Stegastes partitus | reverse complement strand
AATGGCTAATTTGACTTCTGACACTTCCACCACTTTGCTTCAGACTATTCCAACAATGATTGTACTGATTACTGTGACATTTAGTAAAAACCTTCATGGTGCACCTGATTTTACCTCTGCGGCCTGAATAAAGTTGACTTTACTGGCTTTGGGTAATAATATTTTAACAACTTTTGGATTAATTGCAATGGATTCCAGAAACATTATGATGTTGCAATAATACAGGGGATCCTTTCATTCAAATTAAATTCCTGCAAAACTGGCATTGCCATCAGCCTCAGTTGTATTTGTTGAAGTATTCAGTGTAATTTACCACTGTCGGCATCGAGCATATTTAGTGACATTAGCATTTAGCTCCCAACACCTGTTCAGAACCCCTAGAATGACTGCAGTCTTTTCTTTTGATACACAAATTGAATTTTTTTTTTTTTTAGCATTTTGTGTTATTTGTTAACTTATCATAATTAAGCACATTGGCAAGTTTTCTTTTCCTGCATTGTTTACAAAAAATGACTGATGTAAGAAAACCTTTCACAGCATCACTAAATATGGATATTCTTAACTGCTGCTTGGCCTTTCAATTATTATAGCTCTACAGTGCAATACTCCTCTCATTCAGGAGAACAGAAATCTATGCTCCCTTATTTTAAGCTTATTACATAAGTGGAAACATTTTAATGGTACGTTTGGATTTTTGTGGTCGCTGCCACGTAAATCCAAATCTCCACCTATAGTCGTGTCATTTCCTGTTTTGCTCGCTGTCTCCCGTCTCATTGTATGGGACAGGAAACCGGTGTAATTCCTTTCTAAGGAGTTCATTCCCAAAGAATGTGAGTCATCCAGCCTTCTGGACTTCAAATGAGCCATTACATCACTGCTGACTGGGGATTTCTCGACGCCAGTTCACCCTTCCTCTTTCAACTCAGACAGACAGTTTACTTGAAATCACTGCAGAAACTCAAGCAAACAATTTCAAGTGTATCAAAGAGCTTAAACTTGTTATGATTGAAGGTGTCTGTATTTTGAATAATGTCCAATTTAAGCACAATTTTTAGGTTCAAACACTGGTGGGAAAAGGGACTAAAAACAAGCTGTGAGAAGATGTGTATGTGTGAATGGAAGTGACAGTGGACATAGTTTTGACAAATGGCATGGGCTACCTTGGTGTGTGAAAAACCCCAGTGTTCTTCATTGTAAAGTAGCAAGCTAGTAAGATGTCAGTCACACAAGGAGGTCTCAGAGCATCTTTATAGCTGTGAAAATGTTTCCGGTGTGTTAGCAGTTTCAAGAGCGTGGAAAGAAACAAATGTGTGCAATCTGTAAAACCCAGGAGGGGACTTGTGTTACCCGAAATGCTTTGCCGCTCTCGTCAGTGGTGTGAAAGACATTTGTGGATGAAATATTTCTTTCTAATCAATCAGCTGACATCTGACCACAAAACAGGACTTGAAATCTAAAGCAGATTGTGTGAAAATGCATTTCTAACGGGTATTAACACGAGAGGCAAAGAGACCTGCATTTTTGACTTGTGAAGGAATTAGTTTCCCATTAGCAAAACTCCTGCCTTTAAAAATAATTTTGCAAAAGTTTAATAAGGTCAGACATCTATTAAAACTACACGATTAATCATTAAGTATGTCTCGGTCTATTTAGGTAAAAATAATTACCATGCAAACATCTATTCATTTTGTCAGAAAACTGCACAGGACTAACATTTAGGCTTTCACTGACAAATGAAGTTCTCTGCCTCTCGGGGGTAAAAATAGGCTTAACTTCAAAGGATGTTTCCAGTATTTCTCAGAAAAAAAAATGCTGCAGATTTTTTTTTGGAATAAGCTCAGATACTGAAGTCAAACCCGTAGTGTATTTGATCTGAAAGATCTGTGAAATGCCTGGTAGCCTGGATTAGCACTAAAGATCAAATTGGTGCCACTGAAAGTCATTGTAATGTGATCTAAGTGATAAGATACTTTCGGGAAGTCCTCTGGGAGTCCTCTGGGAGTCCTCTGTAGTCCGTACCGGAGCGGCGCAGGCTGGCGAGCTTTGACACCAGAAGTCCACTGACGCAACCTTCCCCTACCACCAGTAACCCACATCTGAGAAAGGCATCAGTGGACTGCCATCTGATGGTGAACTCCAGCTGATGCAACTGAGAGATAGCGGCAGGCCTGGTCTTAGCTGGCGAGGAACAACTTTGCAAAATAGCTCTGTGAATGATGAGTGCAGTTACAACAGGAGTGAAACATCCTAGAAGTTGTGAATGTTGCCATGAAACTTCTTCCCCCGCATCCCACCTTCAGAATTGGACCAACTAGCAGGAGAAATTAGCCGTCGACGAGCATCTTGTGATAGCAGTGTTTTCTAGACAGGGTACAGGATGGATACTCTGCTGAGGCTTAAAATGTGCTTGTTGCCTGCTGTTGTTACTTCCCTCACACACTGGGAGTGTGCCGGCTTTAGTCTCAGCAGCCTCACTGGTATCTCCAGGCCATCTATCTTACAGAGGGCAGATCATTACGTAGTCGACAGGCAGCTTTAGGCTGGGGCCAGGTGGGAATGCTTGTTCTAGATGAACTATAGGCTGCTACTGTTGTTTACTGGACCTCCATAAAAACCAAACCAGCCCCTTTTACTGTTGAATAGTACTGTACCCCTGAGCTTGTTCTATTCTTGCATTGCTGCCACACTTTGTTGCACCCAAAGCTGCATTTAAAAGATCATGCTGGTGTTATTTAATTTTATTCGTACCAACTAATCCCATCAGAAGACCGAAAACATCAATAAATATTTCCCGCTAACAAGTGCTGTCTGCATAGCCACAGCTTGTAGCTCCCGTCTCTGTGCCACAGAACTTCATCATCGTCTAAAAATCATTAAAAACTCATAAAACAGCGATACCATTGGGTGACATTCCTGCTTATTGCGTCCACTCTGCAGCAGCATTTTGTCTGGACAGTAGCTGCATGTCGCGCAGGCATCACTGAGCATGCTGGGGGGATGTAGCTCCTTGCCTTCCCCGGTTTGATGAGCTATGAGGAAAGAGCTACACTGTCTGTGTTCATTGTAATTAAAGAATATGTCACCCAGTGCACTCGTCTGGCTCGCTTCTCTGTGTGTTTTTTTTATAGTTTTTGGACGACAGTGAGTTCAATGGCACAGAGGCATACGTTTCATCTGGCTGCGGCTACACAGGCAGCACTTGTTCGCAAGATAAATTCATTGTTTGGTTTTGGTCTTCTTGTGGGATTTGTTGATGATCATAAAAAAAAAGATAAAATATGCTCGCCTTAACCTTTAATGCAAACGCTGTGTGAAGTTTGGAGCACTTACACCGGCAGTGATCGCGCTCGGATCGCGATGCTCTCTCTGTAAACATTTCATAGGATGAAAAATATACAAAAACACTACTATCAGCATCAAACCTCTCGCTTTCAGGCCCGCCGAAAATGGATGTCATGCTCTATATTCATGAGAACAACAATAAGATACAGAAAGAATAGATATTTTTATTTTTGATTACTCCAGTTTCCGTGATTATAAATACATTCTATGGACATAAACATAGAAGTAACAGGGCATCTTTAGTAATCTGTACAATGACACTGAGATAACAGAGATTTATCACGATGTATTTGGGCTCAAAGACCATTGGTTTTGTTGATTACAGTCCTAGTTTTCAGTGAAAAATGTGTTACAGTATCTGGGTTTGATGCCACCAAAAAAAGCTCCAGTGCAGGACGCTCCTTGTTAGGACAACCTGAAAAATATGCCAGTGATTTGTCTATGCTGTGTGGGTACAAAGGAAAATTGTCAAGAGTGCATTTTTCACAAGGAAATAATAGATTGTAGATGTTTTGACACAATGCAGTATGGGTTCCCTTTTGGAGAAAAACAGGCTATTTAAATTTAAAGTACAAGAGTTTTGGTTCAGTGACTGAGTCTGCTCTGCTTGCCAATAAGTAACATTCATTAACTTCTTAGTCAGCAGAGAAACACAGTAACTCAATAAAATTAGACCTTAAATGACTGGAAATACGGGAGTCCAGATTATGGCACTTATAAAAGTAGAAGATAGAGAAAACGGGCATGTCATGTCTTTGTGAGACAGAGGTAGAGCTGCTTAGATTGCATTTTGTGTGGGGGAGGTAAGGAAAAAAAATTCAAATTTGTGCACAAAAGAGGAAGAAGAAAGCAAAGACGAATGAGACACGGGAAGAGAGAGATGAAGGTGAGGGAGAAGGTGAGAGGAAATATAGGTAGCAACATGTTCACTGTGGTAGAAATAAAATTCTCAATATCTCCACACACTCACACACACACACACACACACGCGAGGAACACACACACACCTGCAGCTCTTTCCCAGCGGGTGGCACTGTGTAATTTGGCACATCCATTTCCTAGCCTGGGTTTGTCTTCAGTGCTGTCGAGGCAGTCACAAACCCCATCGGGGTATTCCAGCCAATCCTTGAATGATGTCACTTTAGAAACACTCTCACTGAACTGCAAACAAATCTCGACTCTGGAAAAGAGTCTCACTCAAAACTGTCCCATTTTTTTCTCTCCTGCTGGTGATTCTTGTCATAGGAAGTTTGGACTAATTTCATCAAGCCTTCAGGTGTCTGATTGCAGAAGGAGCTTGACCCCGTTTTCTCCTGCTGCACCACACCACTGCAGTTTCCATGGTCTTTCCCTTTGGTCCGACACTTAATTATGTGGCTCTTCACAGGGCCATGTATCCCAAACTGTGTCCCCGAGGCCACCAGGTCTACCCCTGCCAATACTCAGTGACATCTGCTCTGCTTTAACAGCATATGGGAAAATTACATGGCAAAAAACAAGTTGCCCTCCCATGACATTTCTTCCCTTTGATAGTTCACTCTCAACTCCACCACTCAATTTTAGCTCTGTGCCACTGTATGTGTGTGTGTGTTGGAGCCAATGGAAACTGACCTCCTGCCACTGCACACGAATCAGACGAGGGAACAGTCCACTTTCAGTCACATCCTGGTTGGTTCACCCAAATTATATATTAAAAAAAAAAAAGAAGGGAAAAAAAAACATTTTGAGGGGAAAAAAAAAAAAATCTTTCAGGGCTACAAGGTTCACTTACTATAAAATTTTCAGGAGCTGTCCTCCCCATCTTGCAAACTTTAATTAGCAGGTAGTCTTTGCTCATATTAAATTATGAATTAATAATGACTGGAACGCTGATTGGGATTTTGCTGGTGGTGCTAACAGTATTTGAAATGATATTCAAACAATAATGATTTTTTTTTTTCTTTTTTTGGCCACACATCACATGTTGTAAACTTGTTAGCAAACAGCTGCTTATTCACACATCCAGCAGGGACTGAGCAACATTAGCATTTATTTGGAGTGCTGTTTCTGGCCACCTGTCCAATATTCGCTGTCCTTTTAAATGAGAAAGCATGAGAATCAGAGCACTGAGACTGAACCAAAACAGTAAAGTTGCTGAAACTTGCTGAACTACGGTGAAATCTAGAGCTGGAAAAAGCTTTACAGTTAGCTTGTTAGCCCCTCAGGGTCACATACTTATTCAATTCATTGTAAATGTGAAAATATTGATTACAGAGGGGAAAGAAATTTGAAACAATAATCCCCAGATATCACTGTCAGCTTCTTTCTGCTAAAGAAATGGTCCCTAAAATGGCCTCACTTTTTTTAAATATCCATAATAAAGATTGTTTTTCAGTGTTGCTAGGATCACAAACAAACATCTATTCACTTCTGTTGTATTAAGGTGGCTGCAGAAATCTCAGTTCCTCAAAACCATGATAAATAAAACCTAAACTCTCTGCATGGTTAGAGCATCAACTGTATGTAAAGATGGTTATTTCCTCCATGACATCAACCACAGGTTTCCTGATCAGTGATTCTGAAACTCAGTGTGGCGGCCATCTTGGCTGTACTTGACTCTGCCTAATAGCACCGGCCTGTCACTCAAAGTGGCCGTATTCCTAATGATACATAACTTTAAGCTTTAATACAAGTTAAATGGGTGAGTTATGTAAAAATTCACACCCCGTACATTTATCATGAATGGAGAAATTATCTGTAGCGATCAAAATTATTTTGTATCAGACTTTGAACGTGTTTATTTGTGTTGTAAAGTTGGCCATTTTATCTCGGAGGGTCAACTGGGATTGACTCTCTTTTGAAGCCAGCCTCAAGTGGCCATTCAAGGAACTGCAGCTTTTTTGGCATATCAATGCTGGCTTCACTTTTCGTCTCTTGAATTTGCCGTTTAGATTAGATTTGAAATAGGCATGTTTCAATCCGCCTCTGCAAACTATCTAAATTGCAAAAATGCATTTATTAGCGCAGTGTTTCAGTGCTAGACCTTTATCAAAATATTATGTTAATGAATATATTTTTGCCACTTAGACTGCAGGAGTCTGAAACTTTTGGATAAGCTTGTCCCTCTCCTATGCACCTGCCTCAGGAAATAGATGTGTGAAGAGATACTTTTACTTTAAAACAAGCGGGTAAAAAGATTATTTTTTATATAATCTGGGTGAATTAACCCTCTGAGAAGTTCAGCAAGAAAAGGTTACATCCATTTTGCATTCTGGAGCATTTTTTAAAAAATAGCTTTGCTTTTGAAAATGTCATCGGTGACATGATGTTTCTTCGTTTAATGCCACATAACAAGGTTCTGCTGATATTATTGCTACTAAAACAAGTTCTTACTTCTTATGTAAGCACATTCACGGAGCTATTATTAAATGTTTCTGTATGTATGAGGCAGCTCCAGGTATAAAGCGACTGCCTGAATTTTCGTAGTGGCTGTGGCTCAGTTGAAGACGGTGGCTGATTAGGAGGTGAGCCCCATATAAGGCAGGATGAGCAAAAACAAGATGACTCATATAGATCAGTCTCCAAGCAATTTCCCTCAAATAACCCCTTCTCTCTTTATGCTACTGGCAAGATCGGTGATGAGCTGACCAGACTGTGCTTCTCGCTCTGCTGCGTCTCCAACCATTAAATACCAAGGGAAGCTGTAATGAAATACTTCATAAAAATGTTGAGGTCTACGTGCATGAAGTATCTAAAAATTGCAACGCTGATCTAGGATCACTGGTCAGGTCGCATTACTGCTCTTCGCCGTAACGCAGCAGACAATCTGTGCTACGCCAAGGTACTTAATGAAAATTGTCAGTTTTACTCGCAGAATCAATAACTCCAGTTTTCTCCTCGAGAATAACATATAATAGGATGCAATGTGAGTACATCAAGGCAATCTTTTCACAATCTCCCATTGCTGCAGCACTACTTTGCATGAATTACAGTAAAATCTGGAGTTATGCACGCAGATAGGCCCCAAGCTGTTAGCCTGTTTTTCTCAAAGGTTTCAGCGAGAGAAAAGGAGAGAGGGAGGAGGAGGAGAGGAGAGAGGAAGAGGGGCGGTAGAGAGGAAGTCCTGGGGGGAGCCTTGCACTTGCTGCAAGAATATTTCTTTTTTAACTCATTCAAAATGGAAATAATAAAAAGTCATAAAAGGGAGGAAAAGAACTTTGATCAAGAGAGAAAAGAAAGTTTAGTGAAACTTTATATTCTTCATTTTTTTACAGTTTTAATTTGGCACATGGCACAATCAGCATGTATGCATCTGGTATACATAAATAAATATTAAATATTTTGTACATAAATATACATATAGAGCTCTTACAAAGACACCTAGGGTGGTCCTGGCCTGGTATGTTTCAAATGACAACAACAATACATAGAAATTATTTGTGTTGGTGCTTTTCAGTCTGAACAGCGTTTTAATTGTTTTGTAAGTGGGACTGATATCTCCATAGAAGCCCTATACATATATGTATGTATGCCCATATTTATATATATATATTCAAAGAAATACAAGTGTGCACTGATGTAGGTTTATTCAGTGCAAACAGGCCACTGTCTGCTTTTGAAGAGGAACTCTTACAAAGTCAATGGAATCATGTCAGTTAGTTCAGTTGAATCTTTAGCTATTTTTTTTTCTCTTACACATAAAATAATAGATTTATTTTGTAATCTTTAAGCAAAATTAGACATATATAACTTTAAAAATAACAAAAGTGCTATTTTGCAAAGACAGACACCCAGAGACGCAGCAGAAACACTACTTGTGATGAACCAAAATCAACAACATGAGAAAGTACTCAGCCCCCACCCCCCCAAAAAACCACACTATATAACCTACAAACAAAAAAACAGGTGCACGGACACACACACACACACACACACACACACACACGCACTCGCGCACACACACACACACAGCCGCACACTTTCGTTCACACACGCACAGACTCGCTCACTCACCACTCTTGCATTTGCAAGTTCCGACAATGTGTCTCTTCCTTTATCTCAGCCTCTTGACTACGCTTGCACGCAAGGAATGAGAAATCATTTTCACATGCACACAAACACACAGGTGCTCTAAGCAGCATGTGTACGTGCACACTTTGTGGAGATAATATCAGATAGCTTAACAGATAAATTGGCTGTAAAAGATGCACTTTTTTTCTTAACAAAACAATCACAGTAACATAGTATTTATCTCTTGGCCTTCTCATCTCCCGGCAACAGCTGTCCCAGACAAATCATTTCTATACGAGCTAAAAAAAAAAAAAAAAGTGGAAAAAAAACAACTGAAAAAAAAGGTAACACCATTTGTGTGGCTGTTGTGTTGATACACAACAGAAAAAAAGAAATGAGTTGCCCAAAATGGGTTTTTAAAATCTCTACATCTGCATATCCTCTAGATTCCCATCCTGGATTCAGTCTCTCATCTTTGAGTCTCATCTGCTTGTAACGCACTCCACATGGAATAGTCTCAGGGAATAGAAATAATGACAAAAAGAACAAGCTTTGTAAGGCATTGAAACGTAAAACAAAACAAAGAAGCAATTAAAAACATTTTGCGAATATTGACGTAGAGGCCATTGTTCTAGATGTGTCTCCCGCAGGAGGAAGGGATGGGAAATAAAAAGCACTTCTCTTTGTTTTTGTTATGAATTCAAGAAAAAAAGTGTTGATATCTCCTCAGTCTGCTTAAAAAGGCTTTTAAAATGATTATTTTAGAAAAAAACACTGCAGAAAGACCCCCTCCCCTGTTCAGGAGAAGGGAAGCAGTTTGATTTTGGCAGCTCTGCACAACTTGACATCCATAGAGAGCTCTCAGCAACTCTCCTCGTAGTAAAAGTCTAGTTAAATCTCCTCACGTTTTAATCCGTCTCCTGCCCTTCCCCTCCCCTCCCCCTCGCAGCCCTCCCCCTCCCTGTGATATTTATAAAACACAATCCTCTCTTCCATTCGTTCATCCTCCTGCTCCTCCTCCTCCGCCCCGCCGCCGCTTCCTCCTCCTCCCCCGCCTGCGCCGGCTGCCCCTGGCCTCCTTAAAGCTATACGCGGGTGGTTGAGTGGGAGTGCGGCAGGCCGGTGGAGTTGAAGCCGGTTGTGAAGGTGTTGTATGGGTGCAGGTTGGGCATGCCCACCAAGGAATTGGGGATCATGGTGATGGTGTTGGGGGTCATGAGGGGGATGTCGTCCGGAGAGCGCCGCAGAGTGAGTGTGTAGTCGGGCAACGAGGCCAAGCGCAGTGCCCCCTCGTTGCTGTTCCCCGCCTCGCACTCATGGTGCGTCTGGTTCATCTGCAACGACATGATCTCCTCCTCAGGCGCGTGGTGGCCAATGTCGTTGGAGGTGGTCTGGCGCTGCGGGCTGGGCTGCCCGTGGCCGGAGTCCTGCCGCCGCTTGTCCTTGCGGTAGTAGAGCGCAGCGAAAGCCAGGACGTTGAGGAACAGCAGTGAGGCTCCCACAGCGATGGTGACGCTGAGCTCTGTAGAGTAATCCCGCGGGTTCTCTACCACCAGCGGCCCTGTCTCCTCGTCATCGCTCCAAGAGTCTTTGTCCTCACTGTTGTAGGCCGGAGACATGGGGGGCCGCTTGGTGTTGAACGGCCAGTTTTTCCCATTGGGCCTCTTGGTGGACAAGGTGTTCTGCGTGGTCTCTGGCGGCGGCACTTTGGTGGTGGTGGAGGTGTAGTGGAACATGTCGTGGAGGTTGTACAGGTGGGGCACTAGGTGTTTCCAGAAGGCCACTTTGGTGGCACGGTAGTGGTCGCGCACGCGTGGCTTCAGACCGATATGCAGGTACAGCTGGTCCTGGGGGTTGTACTTGGACCAGGCCACCTCTTCAAAACGGTTGGCCTTAGTGTGGATGAACTTGGTGTCTTGGGGAACCGGTTTGTTGGGATCCCTGCAGACAAGAAAGAGAGACGTGATAGGGTGTTAAATGATTCTGACAGTACATTTAATTATTCATGCTTCGACATTCATGTGGGGACGGAAGCACATACAAATAATAAAACGGAAACATAACAGTATGAGTCACAGCTTACATTCTGAGTGAAAGGGGCTGAGTAACTGGAGAATTTATTGATCTTGCTTTTCGAAATCGACAATAGCAAGAGCACAAACCCACATCAACCAACCAACCAGCCAACAGCTGAAGTTAATAATTGATCCAGGTGTGCATGCTGCAGTATATATCACACCTTCTGCTCCTGCATCATCTGCCCGATTTCTCTTATTTACTCATTTTCTCTAAGCCTTCGTGTGGCGGGACTTTGTCCATCTCCCCTTTCAGCCACCTCTTTGTGGGGCACAATGCTCCTGTCTGTCTCCTCTCTCCCCAGATGTTGCTCTTATTTCAGTTCTGAGGCAGCCCACCCACAAAAACCAGGGCAGAGGCTTTTAAAGTAAACACGTATGAATAAGTCAGCAGGCTTTAGGGCTCGCGTCAGGAGGCATCTTGTTGTTGATAATCCAACGCTGGTGGAGCCCCTCCGCTAATTGCTCAGGGAAGGCAGCACAGTGTGCATTGGCATCCAGTGTACTGATGTAAAGTGGACCATATTAATCAAGACACTAAGGGAACTGTAGAGCCTCGCGCGTGTGTGCATGCGTGGATATGAGCGTGTTTGTGTGTTTGAGACCGAAAAGCGAGAGACAAAAAAAAAAAAAGGACGTGAGAATGAGCATGAGGACGAGAGAGGAATAGAGATTTTTTTTTTGGGGGATGCAGTACCTCTTTTGATCTACAGAGGTCACTGTTCCACCTTTCAGCTTTCACCACATTGCCTCAAATGGCCAACCATTTCAATTACAGTGAAGCTATTGATTTATTGAATGAATTAACATATAGCAATCTCCAACAATCACACAACTCTTTGTTGCTGTACAATGTCAGGAGTGGGAGTTCTGTGGCCCTTGGTATTGCTTTTGGTACTGATGAAATTACTTTCTGTTGAGAAACCTGAAGAATAGTCCCGTAGCCTTGAAAACACTGTAATTGATGTTGGAGCCGCGATGTTAAAACCCGTGTTGTTGCAAGGAGGCAAGGATCTGCGCGGCATTTCTCTAAATGTCATGAAATATCCCCTATGTGGGTCTTATTGCAATGTCAGTGGCAAGCAAAGTTCAAATTTAGTTGGGGATTTAGGGATATGGCGGCTACAGTGTTGTTTTTGTTTTTGCTTTTTTTTTTGAACACGGGCTGGAAAAACCTTCCAAACATGGTTAAGAGAATTAAAAGCCATGCCAGAAGAATTCACCGTCTATCCTCTCTCCTGTTCGTTTCTCTGCTGTCAATTTTTCTTTTTCAGGTCAGTGCTTCTGGGAGAGGTGAGAGAAAGAGAGGTGAGAGAGAGAGGAAGAGAGGGAGAGGGAGAGGGAGAGAGGGGTAAAGCAAATTGAGATGGCTGGAGCTGAATCCCTGGACCTGGGCCGGTGTCAGCAGAGCAGCCCGTAAATAACCTCTTTTATTAGGCCCGTAATGATCCCCAATGAATATTGACAGCCAGACAATGATGACTTTGTAGCTGAATATCAGTAATTAAGTTTCAAAGGAGCGGGTGGTGGAGGTAAGGTCATATTGATCTCCCTGCACGCAACATGCCAGAGAACAGGATGTCAATGGAGCAGCCTGATACGTGGTTGTCTGCAGCCTGCGTGCTTCATGAATTCTCTCAGCAGTCTTGTGCGGGCCATCACACACACGCATGCAAGCGAATTTTCATCCCCCCCCTCGGTCTCTCGCACACGACAACTGCGGCGGAGGTCGGAGCCGTCTTGGTTTATGGGGATTCTGTATTTCTATAACGCTGCTAACGTTCCCCACCTTTTGTTTTTTTGAGGAGGGTCAATTTGCCAAATTGTGATGGCAAAAATATTGCAAAGGTACTTGGCTGGATCTCACAAAACAATCAGTGTGTGCAGGGAGCAAGGGAGCGGTGGTGCAGAGGAGTTAGAAAAGCTCTTTGGTGGCGGGCTGGCAGGCTGGTTCAGTGCAAGTGAAGATGAATAATTTAGGGAACACAAAGAAATCAATGTGGCATCTTTAGTTAATTTGATTTGCCGCATTAGAGAACAACTGGCTGCCTTATCTAATTACACACACATATGCTTGGGTAATTGTTGCAAAGTCAATAGTAAACAGGCTACATTCCTTTGAACAATTTCTACCACTGCTGCTCAACTTTGGGGCTGCTCTGTGGCTTTGAAGTCCTGCCCTGAGCTGAGCAGTCGGAGGGAGGGATCTGAACTCGGTCTTTGCTGCTCAGTGTGGCGAGGGCTACGAGGTTACCCTGCTCTGTTTGTGTCGGCGCTCACCGGGCGATGCGGCGTAGTCAGACCCTTTAAGATACCAACCGACTGCTGATCAAGATGAGCCAAGGAATTTTATGACTTACTGCACAGTAAGGAATTTTCACAAGAGATTTAAAAAAAAAAAAAAAAAAAGAGAAAACGCTTATTAAACATTATCTTAACCTGTCGAATCGCTTCTGGCAAACTGAAATTAAACAGGGTGAGGGTGCGATGGGCTGTGTAACCCCAGATTAAAGCTGACACTCTGCACTCGAACCTCGCGGTCATCTCGCATTCAAACATTCGGGAGATAAAAACTCAGAAAAGTGCCTTGTCCAAACACTCCCCCAGCTGACTGCATGTGCTCAGCTCTGCAGCGAACGCCTCGTTGTGACTTGCACGAACATCCCTGGCATAATGTGATATTTGTGGTCCTGTTGGGCTCTCACAGCTCCCCTGCATTAGCTGATAGCCTGCCTCCTGTCAGACCTCCCACCTAATCTGGATGGTCATTGAAGCTGTGGCTGGACTCCCAGGCAGAGGAGAGGGATTATTACACCCATAAAAGCAGGCGTTTTAATGGCCTTTCAGATTTCCTCTGATGTGTTCATATGGCTGTGGTACTATAAACCATTGCCTTCATCTCCTCCTCTGCCTCCCTCCCCAACATCGGTGACCTGCTGACCCCCGCTAACCTTGGCTTGCCATGCGTGTTTAAGTGCGCCCACGTGTTTGCGTTTGATTGACTGGGAGTTTTATGTAGGCAGGCTTGATCTCACGTCTGTCAGCTCGTACACCTCGCTGTATGTGCCTGTGTGTGCTATATTTGTGACACGTTATGGTATAATGACCTCTTGGATCACACAAGTGCGCCACTTAAACACAAGACATGTCACGATTCACAAAGCTGTACACGCCGTGTAGCGATGACAACAGGCCTCTTCAGGTTGGTATAAGGAGAAACCTCCTCCAAGTGTTAAACAGCTCTTCTATAAGTCGCTGTGCCACCTGGGTGACAGATATGACTCTCGGCTCTTGGCTCGCTCTACCTACACATGTGGCAGAATGAGACCTGAGCTCATTACCTATTCCAAGCCCTATCTGCGAGCACTGATGTAAAAGGTAGATAAGGAGGAAGAATGAATATCATTTTCTTTCTTTTTTCATTTCCCATGTACCTCCTTCCCCTTTTCATCCTGATGTAATTTGAAGCGCTTGAATGATCATAGACCTAGCCATCACCAAATCTGAAAAGACACGTTTAGGTGCCCTAAGGCAGAAGACAAGAATCTATTTTCACTGCACTCAAGGTCTCTGAATCCTGAGCTGAGTGTAGCTTCTCAATATAAAACAAGGAACATGCATTAATTCAGCGGCACTGATGCTCATTTTGCTAAGCTGCAAAAATATGCAAAACTGAAGCCTGTTTCTTTTTTTCTTCCTTTTTTTAGTTATTGTTGTGTAACAAATTCATCCCCTGCAGTTGTTTGTGTACTTACCAGGTAACACAATGTACGGAGCTAATTGTAATTTTCCCTGAAACAGAAGGTTACCAAACACCTTTCTGTAGATTTTTTTTTTTTTTTAAAGAAATATACTATAAGAAATCCAATTCTGTTTGTAGACTTTGTCTCGGTGCAGCGCGAGGGGGGCAACTCCAGCACTGAGCAGGCAAATTATCAGGCTGTGCTCTTTTACCCTTCATGTGGTTGCACGCTGGGGCACAGGGCTGAGTGATGCGTGGTTCATATTTAATGGCAGCCTTCGGTTCAGCAGGCTAAGTGATGCAGGGCGAGGCGCTGTGACTTTGGGGTGTGCAGAAGTGTTGGAGGACACAGCTCTCGGACCACTGATTATTATGGATGCTATTGATTTGTTTGATTAGATGAGTGGCAGCAAACAAAACACCTCCCCCTTCCTCCAACACCTTCTCTACCTTCACCTTCTCCTTTTTTTCTTTTAACCAATTAGCAGCTTTGACTGCATCTACTTTGGATTTTTTTTTTGCAGGTTACAGTTATAATTTTCATTCTATTTATTCTAATTTGAACCTGACAGTCACTTATTTAAAGATGTACACATGCAGATCCACTTCCTCTTCCTCTCCTCTCCTGCTGCCCTCCTCTCATTACATTCAGTGCACAGCATGGACACCGATCAATGGCATCCAGACCCCTTAACAAGCCACACCACTTCCTTACCTTCTCTAATGCAAATCAGGATATTGGCTACAAATCTCCTATCAAGTGAGTGCCTATTTAATGGAGTAGGTATAGTGGCTGTTGGGGGCTGTGTTGTTCCACAGTGCCAAGCATCCACAAGACTCCTGGTACAGGTTGAGTCGGCCCTAACGAAGGAAAGCGAACGGTGAATAATCCTGAGAAAGGACAAGGAAAGAGATCGGGGATGAGTGATGTAACTGTTAGACAGCTGGGGCGAAGAAAAAAAAGGAAAAAAAAGGCTGAAGTTGTGCGTGAATGAGGTCAGACGGGAGAAACAGCTGATGTGTACGTATTGCTAATCCAACAGAGGAAGGATGTTCGATTGACAAGGAGGAGGAAAACAAAAGAAAAATCAAGTAGCGGTGCGCTAAATCAGAGTGTTGGCTGTTAAACTGCACTATAGACACGCTGTAGTCTCTTCTTGCTACATTTGTTTGGTCGGCAGCCATTGTCACTAAAGAAATCAATACTGCATATTTTAGCTCATGTTGGAAACGTAATACACGAGTAGGTTTGCTTTTTTTTTTGGTATGAAAATAATGAGAAAGAGAAGGATGGAGGAGAATGAGGAAAAAAAAATTCAGCACATGACAGCGCGCTGCTCTTTAACTACCTACCAAGGCCCGGCACAGCATGTGGCACAGCTCACACATAGAACAGGGGAAATGAGCAGCAGCCAGCAGGAACAAAAAAAAAAAAAAAAGCCACCAAGAAGCAGGAAGATGGACCAACATATTTATAGCACTAATGATATATAATGATTGATCTTTTCTGGGCATTTCATCATTCTGCCTTTTCTGAAGAGTTCTGCCAGTGTTTTTGTGTAAAGTCGCATTGCTGTGCCTGCATTCATGTTTGAGAAGGCGTGAAAGTCGCCGCGTGTGGACTTGTGGCAAAAGTTTTGGGAAAAAAAAAAAAAACAGTTCAGAAGAAGCAATAAAATACAGGCCAATTTTGCCCGTCAATACTAAAACAAACGCTGCAGCCAGAAAAATAACTCGGAGCTGAGTAAATCCCCAGCTTCCGAAACAACCCTAACTCTCAGGAAAGAACAGCCTCACAGTGTAAACGCACGCTCTCGCAATCGCACTCACACACATGTGCGGACACACACACTAAGAAGATTTGACAGTGTGCACTCTCTGTGTGCTTTTATGCTTCACTGACACTGATGGAGAAAAAAAAAAAATGAAAAAAAAAAGGCACGGGAAGGGATTTGCCCTGTAAAGATGACACATGAGAGCTTGGGCCAGGAAGAGCTTTGGGGGGAATGCTGCTATGATACACACTGTTGACATGCAGCCCAAGTGTCTCAACATCGTGTCACACATGTTTCTACAGCCGATTTAGAGACAGGGGCAGGAAGTGCAATCTGGGTCAGTTCATTACGAACATCTGGAAGGGGAGCGGGAGCTGCTTTACAGATATAGGCAAGATGGCTGTTGGACGGGCCACGAAGGCGAAGGGAATTCAACTGGGTCTTAATTAAAAGTATGTCCTCTAGAGCCAGATTGGGTTGGGTGGTGTTGGAGGAGAGATCTATATCCTCTAG
Source organism: Stegastes partitus (assembly GCF_000690725.1). Taxonomy (NCBI): domain Eukaryota; kingdom Metazoa; phylum Chordata; class Actinopteri; family Pomacentridae; genus Stegastes; species Stegastes partitus. Next base: position 116,772 of record NW_007579466.1, on the reverse strand, counting down.
TTTGGTTTAAATGAGGAGAATGAACTTCAGAATCTGTGGGAAATGTCTCACATCCTCTACCCCCCACCCCCGAAGAGTTGACGGTAGATTCCTTTAGCTGGAGTAAAAATTACCCTTTAAAGCAGCCCGCAGTTTTTTTCTTTTTTCTTTTTTTTTTTATGCTGGCATCTAATCCCAGGCTCTTTACCATCTGAGTGCCTAATTGTGGTTTGCTTGTAATCCCCTTGTTTGGAGTTACGCCAAGGCGACACACCATAGGATGGATACCACACATAACATGGTGGGCACGGATCAGGAATCAGTTTATCCTCCCGCAGCTTTACTTCTTATCTCAATCAATCAGTGACATGAAACTGCATAAAACTGACACGGGGTCGGCAGTAAAGTGTAATTCCTTGTTTCTACTTTTCCTGCTTGCCAGGGTGAACGCTGGGTTAGGGTTGGAGCAGGCTCACCGCCCCATGCTGCTGTGTTGTTGTAGGTATGACAGACAGACTGTCGTCATTCATCCGAATTAATTCGGTTGACAGATCCAAGTTTGGAGTCATTCAGTACAAAAAGCACCGTGCGTTGTTACCTTGAGGCCTCAAACTTTTCTCATTAAAATTAAACGCACTGTCTCTTCATATAACAACAGACAATGTTCTTGAAAGGACAAGTAATAAATTCCATCTGTATCTACAAATTGCAGCTTTGTGTGTGCTGACACAAGATGGCTGCCAGGCAGAGGAGACAGCTGTTAAGTCCGAGCATCGCTGACGGACCTCGGCGCTTTCCTTGAGGAGCCAAAACAGCCGACATCAGTCCATCTGCGCTTGTCTGCCATTAGCAGTTCAAGGTTCGAGCAGCCAGACGACTGGATGTGAGTGCTACCTGATTGGACAGCAGATGATATAGAGGCAGATAAAAAACGGAACAAGATTTCCCATTCAGGACGGGATCAATACCTCTCTGGTAACAGGCACTGTCAAATTAAATTTAAGTTGTTAGAAATGATTACTAGTAGTCATACAAAATGGCCAGGCTTTGTGATGGGTGGGGGTGAAATTGAGCATGGTGGGGAGCGCGAGTCACCCAGGGCACGAGTGATCGACTGGGCCCAGGCCGAGGGAATCAATACCGCCGAGGGCAAGAGTTTGATATGCCTCCCTGATAAGTCTTTGTGTTTTTTTTTGGGCCCCAGTGTAATAGAGCATAGATAGTATTTCCAGCCAAACACAAACACACACACACACACATACACACACACACAGAAGTATACAGAAAGCCAGGCAGCCATGCCCACATGCTCAACCCAAACAGTCAGCCAAGCACGAATAGCACAGCACACATTCTGCAGGAACATTTAATCGTCCTCAGATTCAATATGTCTCAGGTTTTCAGACTGAGACCCAGGAAGTCCAGGCACAAAAAAAAAAACGCATCCGAAAAAAAAAGTCTCTGTTGAAAAATTCCTTTTCTGTCCCATCTATTGTGGAGCTTCCATTATCCTGCAGCACAGAAGTGCTTTTAATAGGTCTGAGATAGAATTTCTCTCTTTTTCTATTAATAACTTAACAAGTTTGTAATTGTGCGATCACTGGTTTTACTAATTTGCAAGGATGGCTGCAAAAAAAAAATAAAAATCTGTAGTATGTGGGAACATGTTGTGCTTCTACTGTTAGACAAACGCCTCTTTGATCTAAATGGAGATTAGAGATAAATTTGTTTCACGTTTGACATTTTCCAACTGTTGAAGTCATTTCCCAACACGTCGCCAAAGTGTACAATTGCTCGACTGTGTTGTCGGTAAGTTTACATTCTGTGGACTGTATAGTGGACAGGTTGGAATAATAGCTGAGATAACTGTTGCAGGGCAAAAAGAAAAATAATGCTACCTCTATGAGCATAAACATCGCGGCAGCCAGTCACCACCCCGGCTCATGTTGCTCCAGCACCCAGAATATCTCAATGAGTTGGCCTCAAGTCATATTTCCACTCTTTATCTGATGAATCAGCTCAATCATTAACTGCAGAAACACTTCCAGTACAAGTTTGTGTGTTTACTACTCTCAACAACTGTGAAGGAGGTGGATCGTTTATTTTTCTGTGTGGGCTAAGCTAGACAACAACAAGACAGCAATCTAGATCTCACAAACTCTAATTAGTTTTTCCTCTTGACAAACAAAATTAACACTAGAGCTGCAACAACTGATTATTTATTTTTATTATGGATTCATCTATTGTCCTGATTAATCAATGAATCATTCGGTTAATAAAACACGAGACAATTATGAAGAGTTTTCAGTGCATCCTGGAGTCTGAGTTCCTAAATGTAATATTCTGTCTAAGACAAATATTGAATTTACTAGAGCCCGGTCGATGTATCGGTAAACCTTTCACAGAGAGGCCCATAAGAAAATGCACCAGTATTTTTCTATTACAAAACATCCATCCATTATCTATACACCGCTTAATCCTCACTAGGGCTGCAGGGGGGCTGGAGTCTATCCCAGCTGACTTCGGGCAAAGGCAGGGGACCCCCTGGACAGGTCGCCAGTCTATCACAGGGCTACACTTAGAGACAGACAACCAAGCACACTCACACCTATGGACAATTTAGAATCACTAATTAACCTCAACATGTTTTTAGACTGTTTGGGAGGAAGCTGGAGAAACCAGAGATAACCCACGCTGCACGGGAAGAACATGCAAACTCCATACAGAAAGATCCCGGGTGTCCTCATCGGGATGCAAACTGGGGACCTTCTAGCTGCGAGGCAACGGTGCTAACCACCGAGCCACTTTGCAGCCCTTTTATAGAACATAATGAAGAAAAATATATTTGGGATAATGAGGAAAAGGTGTCATCACATAGTCTGTCCAGCAGAGTGGCTCTGACTCCATTGTTTACGACACTCAGCACTTTGTGCAGCACATGTAGCAGAGTATCTATCACAGCTGAGTGCACAGTGGTGCAAAGTCAAGCATTATTTTCACGGCAAACTGCTAACTGGGTAAACATATTTCAGAAAACCTAATAAACAACAACCCCATGATCATTCTAAAAATAAATCTAACATGTACATGTAAAGCTTACATATACTTGTAAAGCCCATGTAGAAATGGTTGAAATGGATCCAAGCTAGCTTCCTGACTTGTTCAAGTTGTTTTTACAGATGTGTGCTGAGCTCCTCAGACTTTTTCATTGCAGTGTTTGTGGCTGATGAGTGTATCAAATGGGCCTTATTTAAATGAGCTCAGAGGAGTCACCAGCTGCAGTCAATCGTAATCACACACAAGAAGCGAAAAGAACAAGAACATTTGATTTACACAGCTTTCTACATTACCATAACTGATAATTAATGTTGTCATATGTATATTTTTAATATACATATGACAACGATTTGTTGTGACAAAGATGCATGGGGAAACTCAAGATTGCCATGATATACAATACACAGTCTTTACAAGTGTACAAGTGTATATGATATTTTGCTTACCACTGTACATGTATAAATAAATATGTATATATATGTAAGGCATATCAGACGCTAATTTTTTACTCCCTAAAAATCGGTATTAGCATCAGCCACCTAAATCCAGTATTGATCAGGCTTTAATATTAGAAGACTAAGAAAAGCAACAAACATTGCATAATATTTCAGATATTCTTTCTTAAAAAATGTCTTAAAATAGTTGGTAATTGTATTTCTGTTGAGAGTCCAGTTGTTGCACCTCTACAGAATATTTTGCAGAATCATATTGCAGTAAAAACTTGCGTACCTGAGCACCTATTTAATCTTTTCAAATCAACTGATTCAGGGTCATTCCATCTCCAATTATCAAGTTATTAGAACACTTTCTGCTCGGCCATCTCTGATTTGCCTGATTTAAAAAAAACAACAAAAAAAAACAAACAAACAAAAAAAAAGTGTTGACATTTTCAAGGTATAATTTTAGATTAATATAAGAATATTTCCGAGAATTTTTAATTTTTATTTTTTTTAATGAAGCTGCCTGTTGACCCACTTCTAGCACATTTCTTCGCACATTAAAAAATGAGGCTGAGATGTGTGAACGACAATATCTCAGGAACTATCAAAAATAAAAGCCAGATTTTTTCTGTGTTATTTGTCATCATATCATTAAATCACAGTCTTTAATATTGGACAAGTAGATCAAATAATCTCTGACCATGGGTGAGTTACAACATGAAAAAAAAAAACAATTAAAGCTGTCATGAAAAGTACCATCTTTTCGCTCACGTTAATGAAAACTGCATTATGCAAGAGCCAACTAGTGACATTTTCTGAACCATATGCAGTTGGATATCACAAAACAAAACCAAAAACATATATAATGTTTATTGATATGAAATAATTGGTCATAAATATGAAAAAACATTATTATTTTTTTAACTTTAGAACTGATTGATCAGGTATGACAAGCTGTACCACAACAACAAAAATATCAGTAGAAAGTCTAATCTAAGTAGAACAGAGTTCTGAGATTTTAAAATGGTTCTTCAAATATAACATTAAAAAAAAATTCATTGTGAATCAATTAATTCGGAATTATTGCAATAAAGTGAAACAAGAGTGAAAATTTCAGGCTTTTGTCTTTAATAGCTCTTGAGATATTCTTGTACAAACATAGCGTCAAATTTTAATATCTGAAAAAATGAGCTGAAAGTAGGTCAGACAGTTTTGGAAAAAAAGAACAGGAAAAAGTAACTCTGAAAGTACGGTATCAAGCTAAAATTTCCTGATACAATTTAATATATATATATATATACATATATATATAGTTTGTGATAAAAATGTTTCAAACATATCAGAGATGGCTGACTAGAAGGACCTGATGATTTGAGATGGAATAACCCGTGAAAATATCAATGCCAAGCCACTAAACAGTACCATCATCAATATAGGTATCAATAAAGCACCAATGATTGATATCCCCAATTGGAAAAAGCGATGAAAAATGGAAGAAGATATAACTCACCCAGTCTTGGCAAAGTTGGTCCAGTAGGTCATGACCACAGCACTGAGCATGACATCATTCTTGGAGAAGTTACAGGGGAAGAGGTCAGTGGGACCAATCATAGGGATTCCAAAAACATAGGGCACCTCATCCCCGTGGGCGGCGTCGGACCAGGCGGGCTTCATCAGGCTCTGGCAGTGGTGGTAGAAGGCGTAGAAGTAGGTGGGTGAGCCGTAGCGAGCGTGGAGATCAGCCGTCACCACCGACGGCTCAACCCACTGGTGGTCGGTAAACAGCGCCACCAAAGTCTTTCGCCTGGTCTCCGGATTGTCCCTGTCCGCCCAGTCTGTGTACATGAACTTAATGGTCTCCCTCAGCGTGTCCTTGCCCTCCGGGTAGCCATACAGACTGTCCACAAAATCAGACACGGAGAAGTCAAAGTCGTTTCCGGACACGCCGTCCTCTGAATCCACCACGTTCTCCACAAACCGCAGCCCCTCACCCTGGTTCACCCCCAGCATGATATCATAGTTGAGAAACTCGCCCTGCTCCATTAGGATCTCAGGGTCGTCGGGGATAACATCACCATCGATTACAGGTCCAAAGGCCACGTGGTACCTCGCTGGTTGTATGTCCTGCTCCACGAGCTCCCTGGAGCTCTTCTTCCTCAGACAGTCCACCATGTCTGACGTGTCCAGAACGTTACAGCCCACCTTCTCCGCCAGCAGACGCGTATACTTGACCGGCTGGTAGTTCACCGCCCAGCTGGAGAGGGCCGACCCGCTCTGAATGATAGCTCTGTGGAACAGACCTGCACAAGGACACAGGGGGAAGAGATAGGATGAAGTTTAATGTGTCACTATTAGGGAGGATAATTCAGTTATGCACTATATTACATGATAGTTGCTAATTTTGTGGCTGCCATGATCAAAAGGGGGCTGTCAGCTACGCAGTTGATAAGAATAACAAAGGCCAGACAGAGCAAGTCCTTGTTGCCACACAGAACAATAATGGAATCATTGCTGTGATAATGAATGTGCAGATGGCCTGGTCTCACAGACAGCTCCCAGACAGAGGAAGGAATCAGCACTCTGTCTGTCATCTTCCCTCCTTCCATCCATCTCTATATGCACTCTCGGTAATAATATCTGTACGTTTGTCGGGAGCAGATGCTGCCAGTATGGGTATGTAGGCTTTGTTGCAAACAGAGGATGCACAAACTGGCAAGCCAGTCTTTACCATAAAATAGATCAATTCCTTTCCATGTATAAAAGGCCCCACAGTTTGAATTAAATGTTGAAAATACGAACCCTGTTGCCCATTCCCTCCCGGTGATAATGTACTTTTCAAGGTAGCTTAAATTGGATGAACCTCAAACACCGCAATTATCGACACAGATGCTCCTTTTTGCAGTCATTACGCACACAGTGCCGCCGCATCAGTTATGCCTTACGTAAGTTAAAAGTCATTTTTTTTACCTGAAAGATCACTAAATTCTACATAAGTTTGTGGGTGGATTGCTATAAATAAAATTAGACTCCTACTCCCTACATTTGCAGAAGGAACCGAGCTGCACATTTTCACCTGGCAATGTAATACAACATGGTGGCACACAATGAAAGAAGACCAAAACTAAAGAGAGAGCCGTGGTCTCCTCGTTGTACATTACAGAAATAGACACACGCTCAACTAGGAGTCAACAGATCATGTATTATGTGAATCTACTTAGGAGTTTGGTGTGTGTGTGTGTGTGTGTGTGTGTGTGTGGGTGGGCTTTAAAGAGGGTGGAGGGGGATGAGGAACCAAAGCGAACAAAATCTACAGTCTCATGGGGCGCTCTCACAAATTAAATGAAATAAATGCAATATGGAGGAAATCTAAAAGGACTTTTCATCACAAGGAACAGATCCAAAATAAACATAATTTCCTCAGAAATAACTGAATTGCCTCGCTTTTGAAAAACCTCTCCGCACAGACATTTGACTGACGGTAACATGACCTCCTCGCCGTCTCAAGCAGCCCTTCCTCATATCAGTGCCTTGTCTTGACAGCACCACTCATCTGCCCTAGTAATATGTTTTTCAAATTCACAAGTGCTATTTTGTTAAACTCGTAGGAAATCAGAGGCGACGCTCTTACCACTTGACCATGCTGCTTTATTGCTCACAGCAGCAATACTTCCAGAGTCAAGGAATTCCACTGAACCCATGATACTGAAAACCGCGGCAGATGAAATGGCACGCATTAAAAAAAAAAAAAAGTCATTAGACGATTCCACATTAAAACCACAAAGACTAGCAGAGAAACGTATAGGCACGCAGACTGCGTTCCTGATATTTCAGCGTCAGTGTGGGTGGCTGTGTTGAAATCTTTGTGTTTATGAGGTAAACAGCAGTCTTAAGTGCCAGATATATCACTTTGGTAGTCTTAATCAGAGGCGGCGGGGGGCTTATTTCTTCTTGGCGAAGACGAAGTGTTTATTTACAGAGCTATTTACATTTATTTGTTCGCGAGTAGTAAGTAGAATTAATGTGTCTGGGTGAGTGAACTGTGAAATGTTTCTGTGGTGATTCTGTTTACTAGTATAAGCCGCATTTTGTGTATCTGAACTTTGATTTCTGGCTCTGGATGTGCCTTTTGACAGTTCTCAATACCTTCCTGAATGTACGTTTCTGATTTAACCTCAGTGCACAAAATCAAATTTGGTTCCTGCGTTTCCGCATCATGCGTTTCTTTCTACATGGATGAGACCATCAGCTTCCAGTGGCCTTGCCCTGACACTGCCCTCCGAGCTGTCCTGTGGTTGTGCATCTCTGCAGGATGGTGGCCTGTGCCGTGTCCCAGGGAGCGGAAGCAGATGTCGAGGGTTTCACCCACTTGAAAGCATTAGAGGGGCAGTCGCAAGATGAAAGATGGCCGCTCAGAGGCAGGGAGGGGGGCTGGGGCTTAATCCTGCCATCCCTCCCCTCTCTTCCTCCTCTCCCCTCCCGTCCCCTCCCCTCCCTCTTTAGTGGTATTGCCTCTCTTCACATCTCAACTCAGATTGCGCTGTGCAAACAGAGCCAGTCATGGTGCAGGGAGTCTGTCCTGAATCCCAATGCCGCCAGCCATGCCACAGCCACTTTCTGAATGTCTTTGATCAGAAGTTGCTGAGGGAAATCGTTTGCCAGCAGAGAAGTTCCTGTGATTGCAAAGGCGATTTGACAGACATACGTACATCAAATCTGCTCGCTGTAATTGAGGAGAACTGCTTCAATGCAGCTCTGCTTGGTCCTATGTCTACCTGCACCCGAACCAACAGATGGCCGGCTGCTGAGGAGGCTGCAGCCAGCTTGACACTCCTGGATTTATCTCCCGCTTCAGTTGATGAAAGGGAGGAAGAGTGACTGAGGCTTTACTATTGTTTGTTGAGAAACATATAAATCCAGTGCACATGAGCTGTCACTGGACCGATAAATATGTATTAGAGCTGTGTGTGATGAGCCCCACTGTGGTAGGAAGCTCACTGGGGAAGGTCAGAGGGAGAGAAGAGAAGAGCACCGGCTTTATCACCCACTGAGGGAATCCACTAATTATCCACACTGGGAGGTGTATACGTTTGTGTGTGTGAAAGCACATGTGTGTGGGTGCGTGCATGCATTTGTGCCGACTCTGATTGATAAGACATGAAGAAGACGAATCGACCGACAGGCGACAGACATCGTCATGATGGAGGTTAACCATTTGTGACACTGTTTTGTCTTTAGCGTCTCCTCTGACATCTGCGCAGGAAATGACTCCTCGCTCGGTATCCACACGAGTTGAATGGAAGTGCATGACGCAGTGTCATCAACATGTGTGTCACATTCGTATCTGGCATGTTTTATTTTGTAAAAGCAACAGATAGCCCTATCATTATCTGCCTGTGTTTGACATGCGAGAACCCGACACCCAAACTGCGAGCAGATCCATCAAGCCGTAGCGTTGCTGGCAGATTGAGGTCACGCTGAATTATGACTGGAGCTCCAAGGTAATCACTCATTGGGCCCCTGCTAAAATGCTGTCGCGTCGCTCTGCAGCCGCCACTGCGCTGCGGTTTGCTGACCTCGACCGCGCTGCCCCTTCGCTAGACACCCGTTAAATGGGCATGTGGTTCAGGCCCTGGATTGGTGGAGTGGCTTGTGGAGATAATTCACAGATGATAGGGGAAAAAAAAAAAAGAAGCTTGACCTTGGGGGGTATGATGACCACCGCGTTGGTTAGAGAGACGCACTCAAACACACCCACGGGCTCAAACAAACAAGTTGTTGTGACAACAACAGTATGGATGAAATGCTGATACTAATGAGCCAATGCCGCATCACTGGAGTGAGAGTAACGTGATGTGGCTTTTTGCTTCGGATCACTGCTGATGCATCATGTGGCAACTATGGGCATGTGTCAGAGTTCAGTCGGTGTGAATGGACAAGGATGTTCTGCTGGTGATGATGCCAGTTAGCACCATAAATGACTGTATTGTGTAATCTGAAACATCTGGCAAAACTCACTCAAGCATCAGCGGTGACGTTTTATCAATCTGGCCCTAAGATATATGTGACTGTAAAAAAAAAAAGTAACCCACAAAGACACTACAACCTTAACAATGTCACCCCCCCCCAAAGAAAAAATTACCAAAGATAACAGCAGCGTTAATGTGACGTCTATCAGATGACCTTGAAAGTTTGCGTTGCCCAAGTCTCTTTTAACAGGTCAGTGATTCATTTTACTAACAATATTCCACATGACTTTAAAAGATAATAGGGGTGAAAATATGGAAAGCAGCAAAAATCTTATCAAAATTCTTCTCATACACATAAAAGCCATCACAAGAGAGAAGTAACGTGGCCACAGGGACATGTATTCCTCTCTTTTTTTCTTACTCGCCCACAACTTCCACTAGATCTTGTACATGCTTTTTCCTCGCCTTCAATCTTCCCTCTCCTCTGTTTTTCTCGCTCTCTATCGCATTCTCCCCGTCTCTCTTTTTCTGAGGGACCACGCTGAGTTCCTCCCTGCTGATTATTAGACATGAGCCTGCATTCAGCGGAGCTTGAATCCTCTGAGCCATCTTACCTCCACCATCTCTTCACTGTAAGCAAATCTCCACAGACCCGTGGACTATGCAGAGCCCCCTCTGTTGCAAACATTTCTCTCGTCTACAGTCAAACTAGGCTAGCGCTCAGTTGGACACACCCAATAAATGCTGCTCTGCCTCTCTTGCTGCATTTCACTCAGGCTCTTATTTTCTTTCTTTTTCAGAGCTGGTTTAGTCTTATAACTCTCATCACCTTCCAGGAATCCACGGTGTTACTGTTTTTTTTCCAATTTACGGGGATATATGAAGTGTTTAAATCTCATGTGAAATATTTAAAGCCGGCTGGGAGATGAACAGTTATAAAATTTGCCTAATTGTATATCCTTGGCCATTTGCAGTCTCATAACACAGGGTTAAAGCTGCTGTCTCCATGGCTACAGCCTACAGGCTGCATCCACTTAAACACAAGTGCCTCTGGTCTGATCATGCATTAGTCCATGGGTAATTTCACATTGGTCTGGCAGCCCTGAAACAACACCTACATTGTTTTTCTGTTCCATTAAAATTTCCGCCCAATGTCGAACTTGTCAACTTCAAAACGATGCTGACGGAATCAGAAAAAGGGCAAGCGGCACGCTTCTCAGGCAGTAGTAGTGCCATCGAAAATAGTTCCAGGATTCCCTGAGGCTATGAGGATATACTATAAATCGAAGCACAAAGGCATCCAGGAGCTATGTGTGAGCGTTCTTCAAGTAAGACTGCTATTTGTACCTGTTTGCTTAAATATTAAAAATGAAAAAAGACAGCAAATGGCTTAAACTGGACTTACTATATATGACTGATTGTATGATTTTCTTTTTTCTTGCTCTTTCACGGCTGTAGCTATTTTCTAATACCTAGCTTCATGTTTTCTCTACACCAGATTTACTCAGGACTGGTTTCATAACGGATGATCCAGCAGGATAGCTGCCAAAGAAAATACATCTTCCACCCAGAAACAGTTTTTTTCTGTATTGATCATAACACAAAGGTGCACTGTTTCCTAATTTGTAGAAAACTTTAGCCTGTCTTGCATCCCAGGAGGTGTTGTAGCAATATTTAAGTGAAGAGCAGTGAGCTTTGAAACAGAAGGACTGCCCTGCTCGTGTTTCATCATGTCCATAAAGAGACAGTGTCTGAGGGGCCTGTGTTTTCATCTATCAGTGTGAGACATGCTTCATGCCAGCCCTATATAATGTTGTTTGAAGCTGTTGGTCTTCTGCTCCAGTCTCTATAGAGACTGCCTGCTTGCCTGCAGGCTGCGGCTTAGGCCAGATAAAGAGTTTGATCCATGAGGGTGGATGGATGGAAGAGGGAGGGAATGGGAAAGCAGAACAGAAGAGGGAAAGAGGGAAATGTGGGGAGAGGAAGGCCGGGGAAAGATGAAGGTATTAGTGAAGGAGGGAAGAGGAAATGGGAAATAGCATGAGGCAGGAGGGAAGGAGGAGAGGAGAGGAGAGGAGAGGAGAGGAGAGGAGAGGAGAGGAGGATAAAAATGACCGCATTGACAGGCTGTACCCAGGTTTAAGGATCGATGAGCATCTGAACCCAGCGAGTGTGATATCTCCTACTAATCACGACGTGACATCCACTGGTCAATACCACACACTCCAGGCCTCATCATCACACACACTGACCTCCTTCTGTCTGCACGCACAGCACAACAGGGCCACCGCTCCTCCTTGAACTCATCAATCTGCCTGCTAATCACAGGCATGCACACCACACCTGAGTCAAACAGTATTCGTGGACTAATTCTCGGAATTCAATTCAGCCTCGGATCGGTGTGGGTGGGGTTTTACTACACTGGGACATTTCAGATTAGTGTGTGCGTTGTCATTCGTACTAAAGCAGATTAAGCTGAAATTTCAAATATTTCATTGTGATTGTCTAAACTTTCTGGTGCGTCTGTCTTGTATTGTCCAATATGACAAATTGGATCTGGCAGTCTCAGCAGGATAATGCTGCCATTTACTTGAGCATCCTATCTGATCCGGTTATGATGCCCACAGACAGACTCGCAGGCATAAAGACATATGTACCCACTCACTTACTGCTGGCTAAATAACATCTATTATGACACTTAAATGAAGGTTAGGTCAGCTTTTAAGTACTTTGCTGTAGTTGCTGGAAGCCAGAAAAAACATGTGGAAATGTGTTTGATGGATGAAACAATCACAGAGTGCATGCAGGCTTGCGTTTTTGTCGCTGACATTCTCTTTATGAGAAACAACATTTATGTAAAATATGAACAGAGACACTGTTATCCAGGAAAAAAAAAAACAAATCTTCATTTCAACGAACGAAAGGAGGAGTTTGCTTAGTGATTTAATATTATTGATCTTATGTCCACTTGAACCAAGAAAACAGCCTTTAATGCACCTGCTATTTATTGAGCTGTTTGTTATAATCTTTGGACGCTCTATGTGCAGTCTCATGAATTCACATGCATGCATGCAAACAGATTGATTTCTTTCCTTCTCTTCCCTTGCAGGCTCCCCGCCATACCAAGAGAAACAGAGAGCTTGCACTGGGATTTTTTTCCCCCCATTTGCACTCATGCATGTGTCACTAATGCTGCAGTCTCTGAAAGGCAGAGAATGCTATCTCCGTGTCCTTCTACTGCTAGCTCTCTTTGTGCCGTGGCATTTGAGGCGGTATTCACCAAGCTCACTCCATACTGCTGCAGCGCATAGATTGGCCTGATAGCTGTGTACACACAACAACAACCCGCGCTGTCAGCGAGCCTTGACTAGGTGTCGATGTGGAAATGCGAAGAATAATGAGTTATTACAGGGTTATCTGTGTGTATCTCCATGTCATGACTGTGTAAGCGGCTCTGCTAATCTCATTAGATGAGACAAGATGTTAAAGATGTTTTCTGATTTCCTCTCCCTTCTCCTACTGTGTCCACAAATAGATTTCAGATCAGTGTGCTGAGAGGAAATGATTAGTGCTTTTAGCTCCCACTGAAACTGGTTTTCAAGGGAGAATTGTGCAAGTGGCTGCTGAGCAGAAACAGTGAAAAACATCTGACTCCTGTTGTTTCTAAATATATGCACCATATTTTACACCCCATCTGCATTGTATAGCAGCCCCAAAGCTGGGTTCATTTTTATATATGCAGCGAGCAGTGACAGCTGGAGACAAAGAGTGCGCTGGCTTCAAGGAAGCAAAGCTCCATAAGTACAAATCAGATGTAAAATATGTCTAGCATGGGAGGGTCAAAGATATAAGTCACCCACAAATATGACAATTCAGCCATGAAATGTGAAAGGATGGGAAACTTCTATTCTTGGTGACATCTTGCCTTTGACAGCCAAGATGGGATGACTGAAGCTCATTTTAGGGCCAAGGAAAGCCACGGAGAGGGTGCAGTTGCATTTGTGACAGACAAATTATCACAAAGGGTGCACACCCCCTGGGGGGAAGCAAGGAAGTAAAGAAGGAGTGACAGAGAGAGAGGAGAGAGAG
>NW_007579466.1:95996-102961 GCF_000690725.1 Stegastes partitus | reverse complement strand
GAGAGAGAGAGAGAGAGAGAGACCCTAGTCCAAGTGCTTAAATCTTACAGAAACAAATTAGCTGTGAGCTGTAGGGGTACGGGAGGTGAAACTGAGATGGATACGCACATCCCGGCTAAAAGCAGGAGGTGGGTGGAAGCTTACTGCTTACTCTGGCCCTTTTCACAGACTTCCAAAACAGCAGATCACTCGCTTACAAGCCTTTGAGTCTGGTTCAGGAAAGGATATGTCCCCAATCTGATTGTAGCTCACATACAAAGGCAAACAATGTGTGCATGGTATTCACGCAACACAGAGCTCAAACATGTTGGCCTAGCTACACATGTGCATCCTCTAAATATCATTTGTTTCTCCAGGGAAGTCGCATCCTACTCATAGCTTACACAGAAAATACCTGCTGGCGATGTTTAATATATGTATACTATACAACAACCCACCCACATAAATACTACCACTGTGCAAGCACGCACACACACAAACACATATAGAATCCAGGAAGCTCATTAGGCATCACACACAGAGCAACTAGTAGGCAGCAACCTTTTTTTTCTCTGACCAAGAACATCAACAACTCTTTTAATCTAAACCACCATTAATGAACCAGAACCCGAGGACATGATGGGGAAAAAAAAACAAAAAAAACGCTCCCCTGGATGTGGTGTAATTCCTGCTCCCCTTTCAAAATTACAGTGCTCTTCCTATTAGAAAGACCCCCCTATTACTGATGCCTTTTAGGGTCAGTGGTCACACCAGCAGCACCGTCCGAGCTGATTAACTATTGTAGCGTGCCTGAATGTGCCAGGCTGGGTGAGGGCTCCAGCAGCGTAAACATATTCTTCTCGCTGTGCCTATGTCACTCTGTGTGTTCCTCTCTCACAACGTCTGACACCACTGTTCCCGGCTCTGCCCATTGTGCCAGTAGCCCTGCAGCCAGAAGCAACACAAGCTTTGTTTAATTCAAGGCGGCACACCATGCAAACGGCGGACAAAAATAGGAGGGATATGCGTCTCCCGCTGCCTCTTCCTCATTCTCGGGCGCACATTAAAAATTGAGACTCGGGGTCTGGGGACGGGACGGCGCTCCGAACGTGATGAGAACCCGACCGTGGCCAGGTCTTTAGGAAGGCAGCTGCCTGTCTGGATTTAGGGTGTGTGTGCGCCTGTATACTTCTATCTGCTTGTGTGGGTAGCCTGTATACTATGTGGTGAGAGAAGCACAGCGGAGAGATAGCAACACTGTCACAACAGCCCATCCCTGGAGAACACTATGTCTGCCTTCATACTGTAAACTCCCATTGAGTCAATTACTGTGGCAGACTCTTTAGCCACCACGGCCACTTACTGTAAGTGGACGTTGGGACAATTGGGTTATGACATGTTCTGCTGTAAAAATGGTTTGGAAAAGTTCCATTGGCAGCGGCGGCTCTCAGAAAATCTACTCGAACAAATCAAGTCAACTGGAAATCCCAACAATTAAGAGCTATTTGTGCAGCCTATCTGAACTCAGCATTCAGCCACTGAGCATCGATCTGCTGCAAAAACTAATCTAGATTAATCCATTCAAATGTTTTTATTTTGATGAGGAAATACAGTGAGTTGCTGAGATGTTGACTTTAGTAATAGAGATTAAAAATGTGTTGACCAAAGTATTCATCAATCTGAGATCCTTCATTTTTGCCTCCTCTTAACAAAAGCGTGCTGACTACACATTCATCTGCCTTACAAACTAGAAAATATATCTTAGCGAGACAAACAGACAGACATATGGATGAACCAAGCTGCCAGCATCTATTCTCATTGTGTCGCCGTCGACGAGACGAGGGAGGGGAAAAAAAAAGGGGAAGGTCATAGGAGGATAGCAGAGAAGGGGAAAGAAAAGAACAGAAAAAAAGTGATAAGGCTCTTAAAGTTCCTCTGTGTGTGCTATTGTCCCTGGAGAGTATTCAAGGCAGGCAGAGGCTCTCTGCATAGGAAAATGGCACTCCGCATGCTAACTGTGACTTTGCATTCATTGTGAGGAAGACACAGGCATCTTAATGTATTGGGTGACTCATGCAACCATTTCATCTCGAATATGCGGCGTTCTAATGCTCAATACAACGGCCTGAAATGATTTCAGAGTGTGATTTGGTGGATTTAAATTAGTAGCAACAAAATATTTCTGTATCGTATGAGTTAGAACTATACCTCAGATTTATGACTGAAACTGAAGACTACTGTTTTCTTCCTAATGCACATTTGTAAGAACAATGTCAGAACTATTCGATTTCCCCTGCAACCCTGTCTCCCAAAATTTATGTTCATATACAACTAAACTGCATTCTCAATTACATTTTGTAAGAAACACAATTTTTCCAGGATAAATAACATTATGACAGGAACGTTTCCGCTTTCAAAGAGGCACAGAGTCCAACCCAGGAAGGAGACTGGAGTTTGTGTCCGATGTGGAAGCATTATTGTTTGACTTAAGTTTTGTTTTCACTCAGTATTTGTTTAGGTTTAGGCACCAAAACTTCTTTGATTAAACTTCCAGAAATGTCATGGTTTGAGTTAAAATAAACCATTCCACATCATTAGAAATGTTAGAAGCTTGGTAAGGTTTGGCCATCAAAACTACTGAGGTTTCGAATAGTCTGACTCCCTAGATGTAGACTTAATTGGGTATAAGCCTTCTATTTCCACCATGCATTTCATAAGACTTTCTTCTTCTCTTCCACAAGCTGCAGGTTTTTAAAATCCCCTTTGCTACAGAAAACAACACCCTCCGAGCAGCAACAATACAATAAAACTACACAATAAAAATGGCAAGTTTTGCTAAAAGTTTAGATTGTGCAAATTAACCACTTTAACCCTATTCAGGACTTTCATGTTGCCATATGTAGAAGGTCTGTCAGGGTCTGCTGGACCCCAAGAAAGAATATGTGCAAAATATTTGCTGGTATTCATTACAGACTTTTATACGATGTTAAATACATTCTCTGATAAGTTGATATATTTTTGGTTCCAAATGCACGACAAATTTCCCTCTTTTTATATTTAAAAAAAAATCTTCAAAAATAAAAAAACAATATCTGTCACCTAAACCAAATGGCCTGGGGTCCAAAACACTCCCAAAGTCCTGAATAGGGTTAATGCAGTGCTTGTCTCCCTTTGTGTAAATGTTTCACCAAAACTGTTTCACTGTGTTGCAGGGGCACCATTGCTGCATCCTGGGCTCAGCACCACCCAAGATTTAAATAAATACACACAATCAAGAGATGTTTTTATTTACCCCATGTCAGAGTGACATTAAGATGCTGCCAAACCATTCCTCAGCATTAACACAGATTGGAGATCGGTCTGGCTATGCAAGGCCAGGTTTAGGAAAATGACATAGTTTGGATTATAAGTAACCATTCCATCCATTATCTATACACCGCTTAATCCTCACTAGGGTCGCGGGGGGGGAGCCATTCACACCTACGGACAATTCAGAATCACCAGTTAACCTCAACATGTTTCTGGAATTGTGGGAGGAAGCCGGAGAACCCAGAGAGAACCCACGCTGCACGGGGAGAACATGCTAACTCCACGCAGAAAGGTGCCCCCACCGGGACGTGAACTGGCGACCAAGGCAACAGTGCTAACCAACTGCGCCACCTTGCAGCCCATTCCATCCAGTTAATGCTTAAACATCAAAATGGGTACGTTAAAGCAACATCATCATTTGGGTGAAAACGTGAGCCGCTCACTACATGCATCAAGCTTCTCCTCTATTTTCTGGCTTACCAAGGTGGCAATTCCCACCCCATCTAATATATGATTGCTTGGAAAAGAGAGGTAGCAGTAAAGCAAAGCAATAAACAGCAAAGATATGTTAATTATAAACATATTAGCAATGTGTCAAAAACAATCAAGAAGAAAATACATTTCCCTCAAAACATAATTGAAAATGCAGTTCAGTGGTAGAGGAACATAATTTTTAGGAGACGGGCTTTCCTCTGACGCCAAGAAAACAACAAATTCTGAAATAACTCTGTTACTCCATTCGTCAATGGGCTTTTGTCAGTTTTATTTTTTTTCAGACAGTTTAGGTTCATTCAGAGGAGAAACAACTACAATCATAGCTAGTTCACGGCGAAGAAGTATCAATGGCTTTCGGAACAGTTTGCTCAAAGCATTTTCATTTAACCGTATTTTGTGCAGCTTTGCCGCCCCTCTATAGGGTCATATTGGCTTATGATGCTCTGCAACTGTGAGTAAATATAAGCCTGTGTATTAGATTTTGGGGGCTGAGATGAAATCTAATTTCTGTGAGCTCAGTGCGAGAGATTGCTTGCTGATACACATCCACACATCCAAGGCCACATCTGGCAGGCCCTATCAAATATACATGAACTTCCGGAGATCATGGAATCCCATTATTTACTAGAGTCCACAACACATTCATGTTCCTTGTAAAGGTGTTTGATTGCGAATTGCTTGATACTGATACTGACATTTACTTATTATACGTGATATTTACCAACTTTGCAAAGACAAACACAGAGGATCCATCTTTTGCATTAGTGTCCGCCAACGTCTGGGTTACGCTCCGATCTTTTAGGGATACTCTTTAAAAACTGAACATTGTAATGAAGGCAATAAAGCATGGAGATGACTTGCCTGATATTGAAAAGTGACAGTTCATTTCAGTCATTGGTGAAGCCAGCTGATAACAGATTGATAGTGTCACAAACTGTAATGGACAAGTAATTAATATCTATTGCACTGCCTCCATTTGGAACACTAATGTATCATATTGAATTGCAGATGAAACAAAAAAAAAAAAAGAAATGGAGTGACAGAAAACATCTCAATGTCTGGCACAGTGTCAACCTCATTTCAGACCGGCCGGCCTAATAACAAGGACTATATACATTCCCCTTTCACAGCACCACTCCAGCCGTTTTCAATCTTGGCCGGACAGAATGCAGAGTATTTTTACCTCCAGTCCTTTCTGTCAAGCTCTGAAAAGGCCAAATGGGTAGTGGTGGACAGTTTCTTCACCACCTCAATACCCAAAATTGTGTTGGCTGCTTACAGTGGAGTGGTGGTGCAGGGACTAAAACACAGAGTGACAGGCTGAGGTCTCGGCACAAGGGCAAAGACCTGTGAGCTGAGCTATGGCGAGTCCCCGCCCTGGCAGCCTCATTCACTATTTATTTGTGCATTTCTGTGCGAGCGAGCCAGCGTGTGTGTGCGCGAGCTGCTCGTGCTCACTGACGTGGTTCTGTTTGCTTATGTTGCGCCGGTCCTTGCGCGTATACGTACATCTGCATTCTGGTGAACTTCTCGTGCTGCTCGCGGAGCTGTGTGACTGCCTCGCCGAGGTAAGAAAGGCATTCAATAGTTGCCTTTTCTGCCTCAGTGGTCACACTTCAGATTATCACTCTTTTACATTCAAACCGGTCTGTAGGCAGCAGAGGAGAGAAAATAAAAAAGGGAAGAAAAAAATATCATGGTCGTGTGAGAGAGTGCACAGTTTCCTTTCTCATTTTTTTGTCCTCTTTTCCATGGTAACATGCCTTTTCACTGCAATCTCTCCATTTCCATATCCTCCCCTATATTCTCTCTGTTGTGCCTCTTGCTGCCAGTGCCAGTAGGCACACAGCTGTAGCCACATGAAATCCCCTGGAGAGGGAGGGTATGTGGACTTAGATGTACACATGGAGTGTGTGTGTGTGTGTGTGCGTGTGTGTGTGTGTGTGCGTGCGAGGTGAGGTGAGCCGAGCTGAGCACGGGTAGGGGGGGAATATTTACGCAGGACACCCTTTAACGACAGTCAATCCCACGGGTTTTGACCTACCATATTCGAGCTGTATGTGTGTGTGTATCTGCGAGTTGTGTGCTCAGAATATGTGCCATGTTGTTTGTGCACATACGTACATGTTTGCGCAGTATTGATGTGAGTCTGGGGAGATGAGTTATGTGTGTGCACGGGCGTGTGAGTGAGACCGACTGCGCTGGTCTATCAGTTAGGCTGCATGCTGGCATGCTCCACTTTCTCAATGTCAAGCTAACACATATTCAACAGCAACTAACGTCACAACACTTGACACATATCTCACCCACCGACATTCTTTTCCAGCACACATTCAGAGTGGCATCGGTAAACCCATTGCCATTACTATAGAATGTGTCATAGTCAGCTTCCATCATCACATAAAGAAATGACACCAGGTCTGTTCTGCGAGATCACACTCCAGTTCTGTCCATTGCACTGAAGTTCGAAAATATTAAATATTAGAACAAATTATTGCAATTACTATAGAATGTCCGTATTAATTATATATTGGCCTTCAAATGTCAACAACTTATTCAAGGTTTTAAAGCTCTTTAATCAATGCTTTTCTCTTATTTCTTTCAAATGCATTAATTTAAAATACCTTTTCATTTTTGATACTTTAGCAATACTCATGAAGTAATAATCATATCAGAATCAGCTGCACTCACCAAGCACATGTGCACATAGAAGGATTTTTTTCAGATGATCGTATTTACACACAGTTGGAAGCACAATTTATGTAAAGATAGGTGAGTTTATACTTGTACATTTAACGATTATGCACATACAGAGGTGTATTATGTATACATATAGGTGATCAATAGATGCATATTTCAATATAAAGGAACAGCATTAATGAAGAACAAAATAAAATGTGCAAATTGTAGACACGAAGAAGAAATAGCGCAAGGGTGCAAAGTGCAGAGAGTGCTGGAATAAATATTGAATGAGTAATGTAGTAAATTACTCGGTATAAATAAAGTGGGCGTTTGTACATTATAAGGATGTATGCATATATATATATAGAGAGAGAGAGCATGCACCAAGTGGTTAGGCTGAAAGTAACAGCGACATGTATGATATGTACATGTTAGAGTACAAAGTGCCGTTAAACTGTAAAATACATAATTTATAATTGGAGGAGATTGTGATAGGTAGT
>NW_007579466.1:47160-95787 GCF_000690725.1 Stegastes partitus | reverse complement strand
ATTCGATGGTCCACCTAACGTTTATATGAGACTTTCAACTAAATCATAGGGTCTCTATCAATGGATGAAATCATAAAAGCCACCGATCTGTCTCCATGACAACTGAGCAAACACCATCTGCTGACTGTTGAAAGCTATTAGAAGGAGTTGGAGTTCGGATTTTTTTTTTTCTTTTTTCTTTGTCAAAACACATTGTTTCTCAAGTTTACTGCATTTAATTTAATTTGGTATAAAAGTTTTATATGAGCAATATAAATTGAATCCACAGTCACAGTATGTATAATTGTATAGTGTCACGCAGAGTTGACACAATAATTGACTTATAATATTTAGGTATAAATTAGCCAGACAGGGATATTTGCATTTCTCAAATGAATACTTGACAAATTACGGTACTTCATCAGATTGATCACATAGAAATTTAATTCAATCCAAAGCTCAATGTGTCATTATATTCTCCAACCTTAATTTAAAAGATATAAGATTTTTTTTTTTTTAAATTCTGCCTACCTTGTATTATTCAAGGCTTCCAAATGCATCCAATATGGCATCTTCAAGTGAGGATATTACTTATTCTCTGTACACTGTTCCCGAGTACATTTCCATGTGACAGCAGACTCTACAGTTGCTGTCATTTACTGTAAATAGCTTGGAGCATATCAGTTCTACCACACATTGATTTCTGTCAGTCTCTCACCATGAAGCTGCGCACTTTGTTTTTCTGCATTTCTGCATGGAAAATGTCAGCAACTGGCCTGTGTCAACTCAATGAAGTACTTCCATGGTAACATGTTTTCCTGTTTGAATTTAATCAAACATGAGCCACCCTTTTTCAGCCAGGGATGTGTTTTGGCTGTGAAGGGGATGCAGTGTTTTTGGCTCTGATCTGTAGTTGCTCCAATGAATGCCATCAGATATTCACAGTGCCATCTCTGATGTCGCAGCTTTCCATCCTCCTTGCCAGTTTTGTCAGTTCTGACACAGAGAAATAGACTTGTGCTTTTGGGTTCCTGACAAATTACAGCAATACAATCTACAGTGTTTGAATAATTTAACACCGCACCGCTTGGGGGGGAATCTGGGAAAAAAAAAACACACACCAAACTAACCCCTTCTCTCAGCAGAAGGTATCATCTGTCTGTCCTCTGGGATTTTGTAATCTTGTATCTTTCTGTATCTCTGCAAGTAAGGAGCATGTTTTGGTATCACAGAGGCTGCCGGGTGTCTCCAAGGGAAACTCAGGTACCTGAACACCTCATGTCTTTCCCTATGGGTCAGGGTCAGAGGGCAGGATGGGCTGGAAAGATAGTTGATCTACAGAGGGAAGGTTTATTCCGCACAGCTCTTTAATAGAGACCAGAGGGAGAGGAGGAGCAGCAGAAGCTGGTAGAGCTGTAGTACAGTGGCGCTGTTTCGCATCGAGCCTCCCTCTCCTCTCCTAATGAGCATTCTATTAGCAGCTAGGGGACGGATTTAGGCAGTTAGGCATACGGAGAAGGCTGGCTAACAATGCAAGTGGTTAGCTAAACAGCTGTTCTTTCTCTGCTGCCACCTCCCATCCTCGGCTAATGAAGCCCTCACCGATGAGCAGGAGTCCCGGGACATGCCGCAGAACAGCCACAGATACCCAGACAGGGAATCTCAATGCCTCACAATCCTCATAAAAAAAAGTCTGCGTGGAGGACAGCTTCACCGATAGGACAAATAAGGCTCCAATTTGATAGTGGCTCTAAGGGGAACCCTAAGAATAGCACATTGAGCTAGCTCAGACATTTTTATGAGCACTCCGTGCTGCTCTGTGTTTGGAAAGTAAACACTCCTTTGCATTGTTCTTCCGAATGGAAAATGGCAGACGCTATGGTGCATTTCATAATGGATAATAAACAGATCACCGTGATGATTTTTGTGAAATGTTGCATTGTTACATTTCATTATGCTCTACAGTGTGAGTAGTGTTCACAGTGGTGGGCATCGATCAAGATTAGCGGCGTGCCATATGGGTTTGTCAACATCTGAAATACTGCAGAGGATGCACGCTCTCCAAACAGCCTTCACTTCAACAAGGAGAAATGTTTCCGAAGTGATGCCTATTTTTCATATTATAAAAATATAATGTGACGTTATGCTTGGCTAGCAAAACACACTATTTGTTTTACTTAAACATTGAGTCTGTCAAAGGCTTGATTATCCGCAGAAGACCGGGGTCACCTTCAAATGATACACGGGTTAAGATTTACTTCACAGGTACTCTTTATTCCTTTGTTGAACAGTCACTTTAGCTGTCAAGTCGACAGCGTGCTTCAAAATGAAGGGCTGCTCTGAATGATGGGTCTGCATCAAAGCTTGGGCAGGAGGTGTCAAAAAGAACTCTACACTTAGAATTTGTAGCAATTAGCCAGGTGTGCTCACTGTAGGTGTGAAAATAGAAGCTTTGAATTCTCTACAATTTCTTTTCTGTTCTTTCTTTACAACAGCTACTTCTGCCGCTGTGTTGAATATCAAACTGCTCATCATGAACAGCTTTGAGGACAAACACCTTTGTTGTTGTTCTGGAAGAGGATCCTTGGAACAGCCTACTTAGAAATGGCCCAAAAGCCTTTGGAGGAGAGTACTATCAATGGCGCCGTAACCAAGTGCTTGAGGCAATCGAGTGCAGCCATGGCCTTCAGCACCAGCAAAGACCATCACGCTCCTCAGAGCTGCAGAGAAGCGCCACCTGCGACCTAAAGCAAAGTCTTCCCATCACTGCCACCAACTGGCAGCTGGAAGTGGACCTGGGCAAGCACTGGAAGTTGCCAGCCAGGATCAGACCAACACAGCCAGACACCAAGCAATGGATCCTGCAGGAACTCAAAGTGGTCTGTGAGGAGCACATGGATGAAGCCAATGAGCAGCGAGACAGGCGAACTCGCCATGAACCTGTGAAGGTGGGCTACCAAGCATTTGAAGGGGGTTCACTAAGCAAAGAGCGTCCGCTGCTGGGCGTCACCAGAGACGCACAGTAGGAGGCCATCAGATCCGCTAGTGAAGCTGAGGAACAGCTGCTAAGTGGCTTCAGATCAAGAGGGTAGATCTGTGGGACAATGATGCTGGAGGGTAAGCAGAGGTCGACTGGGCGAAGGTGTCTGATGTTGAAAGACCCAAAACACCCAGTGGCCGCAGGTTACAACACTGATGATGCATTTATGTGTATCTGGAGGATGTATCCATCATCATGCTACCTCATGGATATTGTAGGAGTTACACCGAGAGTTTTATTTTACTCCTACACTCCTGTTCTTGCCTTTTTATTTAACAAACTAGAGCGTCACTAGTTTCACCTCATTGCTCATTCCTCAGCACTTCCAGCCTTCCAGCTATTCAGGGGGCATAATCAAGAGTCAAGGCAAAACCTTTTGTCTAGTTTCTTTATTGCTGTGTAAACAGTTATCGTTCTGTTTTGTCCTGAAAAACACCCTAATGAAACCTTCCCAAAGGTTTGAAACATCAAAACCTCTACTTGGGGACCAGTGCACATTGTGTATGAGAGAAAGTGGTGCAGGTTTATTATCAAAATAGCCGGTAATTCAGGGAAATTATTCTGGAGATCAATAGCTGTTTTTGGAATAAACTAAACTCCAACTAAAGTAACTGTCTCTGCACATCCTGTATTTTCCTTATAATTTAAAAAATGCATAATTTGTTTCTGGAAGGTATTTCGAAAATGATGATATTTTGGACTGATGAAATACTATTTTATTATTCAAATAGCAGCATCTACATGTTTTAAAACACTCTGTGTGCTCTACAAACTAAAATTCTGAGGCAAGTATTCTGGTAAAACTATGATTTTTTTCAATCTTTTTTGAAAAATGCTTACAAAATGTTTACAATGTGTACATTTTCGAGTTTAGAACGTAAACTCCCACAACTGTGCTCAAACCCACACGACTCCTACTCAAAATTTAAGGATGCAACTTCAGTGTTCTCAAAAATCTACAACCCTGGTGCCTCCAGATCGCATTCAGTTCATATCAAAGTCAGAATGTTTCAAACTCTACACATGAGGGCCTTAAGGTGACCCAGTAGGGCTTTTTTCTCTCCAGGATTTTTTCTTTTTTTTTTTTTTACATTATAGCTCTAGCGTTAGCCACTGTGGTCTACTCTAGTTAATCCTGTAACTGTTGGGTATGCTTGGGATGTTTCTTTGCAGGGAAATGGTAGTCCACAAATCAGCATACAAAGCTGTAACCCCAGAGCTGCATATGTTTTTCTATCTCATCCTGCCTGGGCTAAAAAGACGTGAATGATTTATTGTCATGTTATTAGATAGTCTTATTGATGTTTCTGAGGAACTTGTATTCACACTCTGTACATGTTCATGGCTAACAGAAAAAGGAAAAAGGGAAAAGAAAACGCACATACACAAAGAGACACACACATCCATCCCTCAACATTACACACTCGCGAGTTACACAGGCTTACTAAAGGCTTACTTAATATAAATACGCCTCAATGCCACGAATTCATATATTTAGGACTGTTATAGTAAAGGGTATAAAAATACTACCATATCAAGCCGTACTCCATTTTGAAGTCATTTGTCTGCAGCAAGAGAGGATTAATGTGGAGCGTGGATATGGAAGTAATAGGTGTCATAGGTGCTATATGTATGTTTGCTTCATGTAAAAGCCATTGCCTGCAGCTGAAGTAATGGTGTAACATGTAGATACTATTTCCAATTAAATTAGTTTTCTTGTTTAACCCTCTGACCTCCGAGGCGGTTTCTGGGAGTTTTTTTTTTTTTTTTGCTCCTTACACATTTTTACTCAATATAAATCCTGTACTTCTATGAAAATAGCACAACCATAGCTAGAAGTAGAGAGAACTCAGAAATATTATTTGTGCAGTATAATACAATAATAACAATGTAAATGATTAAAAAAAAAACAAGCAAACAAAAAACTGGGATCAACATGTATCCTTCAACATTTTTTTTAGTTCCCACAGGTGGAAAAAATGGTACCACTACACCATAGACATTGTCTTGCTCATATGTTTAATTATTTTAACTTAATAACGTCACAGTTGCATCAAAGAGCACAGAATTTATTGTTCTTCAAAGAATGTGGTTAATTCAAACAGTCACATTTTTAAATGAGGAATGCAGAATTAAGTGATTTCGATGAAATATCAGGATTTTCAGTTTAGATTTTGTTACGAGCATAGATGAGTAATTCAAAAAGTAGAAAATCTATTTAGAGTTTCTAGTTATGATAAACTGTTCCATTTTGACATTTTCTTAAGGCAATATGTCTGTCAAACCCACTGCCGTGTATTGGCATTCAAACGGTGAAAGGTTTTTATTTTAAAGTCTGCAGCAGCTAACCCAGTCTCAGTCCAATATGAAAACTGTAACTTGATGTAGAATTTCCGATCCAGAAGACGGAAATTTCCTTCAAGTTGTGAAATAGCACATTGGCAGTATTGTTCAGTTGCATTCGATTTGGTGAGTCACTCTCTTTTACCACTGAAAAGAATCTATAGCTTATGTTACCTCTCTAAGCTAAAAATCTATTACAGCCTTACAGGCCTGAGAGCTAAAGATTTAGTCTTTTTGTCAGGTTGCACAATGTTGGCCCTTTATAGTAGAGGTTTCTGCTTGTCAGCATGTTTGCTGAAGTTCCTCTCATTGGGGATTTCATTGTGCTCAGACTATGCAAATTTCACAGCCAGGGCTAATGCATTTGCACTGCCCAAAATTGAACAACTTGGTAGGCAGGCTGCAGCTGGTGACGTGCAGTCGCAAGCTGCACATTCACATGCGCGCACACACTAGACAGTTAAAGCGTGCACTTACAGTGAATCATGTTAGAGACAGGAATCCACACGTATACATGAATACCATCCTCAGTATCACTCTGTGATAGGCTCTCAACAAGGAAATCCCACGAGCTTGGCCCTACTGCAAAGTAATTGGACTGATGTTTTTCCTATGCAACGCCTCTTATCACACATTGAAAAAACAATTTTCCCTCCAAATCATCCTGTCTGTAAGCACAGTCTGGAGCAAGCGGGCTCTGTGTAAACAGAATGATGCATATATTCCTGGATGCCTATAATCATGCAGTAAGCAAGTATTTTTCCTCTTTGTGTAGATGAAGTGGTTGCAGCAGAATGGAGTCACAACAAAGTCATACATTTCCTATTTCAAAATAATTTTGAAGTTTCAAAAACACGTGCGTATACAAATCACATGTTATGCAAACCGGTGAAATTGACGAGGAATGCAATGGTGCTTTCAAGCATGGTGTGCCTTCAAAGCAGCTCCACAGTATCCATCTGTTATTCATGCAGAGACATTGAGCGTTTTTTTTGTTTTTTTTTTTCTCAGCTGAGATAAACAGATGTACGGACACCGAAGTACTGACCTAGCTAGCCGTAGAGGTGAGCTGTCAGCAACAACAAGCAAACACGGAGTGCTCGTGGTCATCACTAAAGGGGAAAGTTCAGCTAATTACACTGTAATTGTTCATCTGGCAGACAAACATGGAAACAACAGTCTATTTAACAACACAGCTAGCCAGCCTTGTTGCCTGGTGCGGAATGCCTAATGGGGACCCACTGCAATCACGGGTAAAGAAAAAAAGAGAAATAAAAGAGAAAAACATTTTAAAAGCAGCGAAGAAGGGAACAGAAATGAAAGAAGATCAAACAAGAGAGAACAGAGAGTGCAAAAGAAAGGATGGATGGACATAATGAAATGTGAAAATAGCGTAAGGGAAGCTAGTGAGTGGTGGCAGAAATTGGGCCAATGTGTGTGGAACAACAGGGAATAAAGGGAGGGTGAGGGAGATAGAGAGAGCTGGAGAAGGTGTGAGAGGAGGAGGGAGGTCAGCAGAGATGTGGAGATGGGCGGAGGAGGAGGGGGAGAAATGAGCCCCCAGTGCTCAGCTGTCAGTGCTTCCTCTGCAGGTGGGGCAGGAGGAGTGCCAAGTCCCTCTCTCCCACTCACACAGACACCCATGCATCGCTCTATAATGGATGCTTTACACTGGTGCCAGAGAAAGACTGAGGCAGAGAGAGGGAGACATGGTGAGAAGACGAAAGAGAGACATGGGGGAGGGTGGGTTGTAGAGAGAGAAAGAAACTGCTATGAAAAACAGGGAAAAGGAGCTGTGGAAGAATGCCTCAGAGATTAAGGGCGCGCTGGAGATGCGTGTACAAGGAAGTGAATGGACGGACGGACAGACAGACAGACAGAAACCTCCATCAAGTCATTAGACCAATCAAGAGAGGAAACAGACGAGACAGTCTGGGAGCAATATGATGCAGCCATTGGTTTAATTGATCTAAAGCCTAACAGGATCAAAGACAGCCGGGGCACAGACAGGAGCTGCAGCCGCTGTTCCTTCCTCCGCGCGACTGTCACTGACCATTAGGAGGTGTGTGTGAATGCGCCCTTGACAATGATTTATCAAGAACGATTCATTGATGGCATCTACCTGAACTAATGACTCGCCGGCATCTTCGCTGGGGATTGCGGGTCATCAACAGATGACATATTCTGTAGTCACCTCGTTCATCAGCTGCGATTAGATTCCAAAAGCAATCTCAGCGATACATCACCAGATGGGTCTCATTGTATTGTCTTGGAGAATATTGCTCAGACAGCCCATGTGTGCCACATGTCGCTCAAGCTGCCGAAGCCCATTCGTACAGTTGTGGCTCTGGGGCTACAGGTATATGCAATGCTCTGAGCTATTACCTTGGTTGATGGAGGCATGGATTTACTAAAGTACTCAATTATCCCCTGCTTCTTTCTCTGACCTGCTGCTCGTCTCTTTAACACCTATAACTCCATGCTTTATAGGCTCAACTACCTGCTGCAAGCAGAGACAGACTGATGCCTGGAGTACTTGAATAAACTGCCTTCACTGTTTTAGGGCCATTTGTCAATTCTTCATTCCACTGCTCTCCTCTGGCTGGAGATAGGTAAAGCTGCCTCTCTGATGGACAGTCCAACTGGTTATTATTTTCTAGAGTGTTAACCTCATACTGGCTTTCTGACCTCCGAGGCTTCATCTTTACCCTAATAACACCCCTCCCACCTCCCATCACTCTGCAAGGCCTTCCCTTTTGTCATCTTGCTCGGAACAACTTTGGCTTCATTTCTTCTTTGTAACACTGAGTATAGTGAAGAGAAAAAACCCATTTGCCGACTAAATGAGGCCATTTCCAGTTTCTTTCAAGTTCAAAAGAGAGTAATACCTTTTAGTCGGTGGGTAATCCTCCATCTTTGTTTTGTGAAAACTAAGCAATTTTGCTCCGCTACACAAAGTCGAAGACACTGTCGTTCAAAGAGTGACTCAAAAAAACGCCACATAGGCCACTTGTTAAAAGCAGTTTGCTTTTTCCACACAATGAAGGCCACAGTATATGGCAGACAACAAAGCCGAGTAGTCAGCGTAAATAAATACAAGCATTCTTGCTCTGCGGAGATGGCATCCCCCTGGTTTAATTATCGCTCTTGTCAATCGAGGTGGAAGAATACGGCACCTGACAAGGCGCGTCCCCATTCTCTCATCTCTTATAGGCCTTTTTCACACCCTGAGATGCACAGACACCCTTCAGCAAACAGGCAAATCAAACCTCGAGATAGAGGCATTCTGTTGCCCCAAACACCCAGGTAACTTTACAGTGTCGAGTTGCTGAATGCCTTTGACACCTTAGAAATGGGGTCTATTCAACTTCGACAATTGTCCCTGGTTTTTCTCAAGCACAAGGCATTTGCACAACAATGGCAGCTGCATCGTGTATGAATAACATCCCAGGGATGTGGTTATGCAGCTATCTTTTCCAGTGACTCCAATTCATATTCCCGTTTTTTGCAAGGTGCCTTTATTTGGTGCTTAAACCCGACAGGCGATGGATGCTTGAGCACATAGAAATGAAGTTGACACCGATGTAAGGATGCAGTGCACCTCCAGATCTGTATGGTCAGAGCTCAGTATGGGGACATTATGGAGTTCAGGCCTGTAGGCTACTCCACATGGAGAAATTCCCATGGGTCTCTTTTTTAGAAAGGAAGCCTACACGTGTTATTTTCAAAGGTCACAGCCAGATGCAACATTACAGTTAAAGTAGTGATGTAATGTAACACTCACACACACACTCTTCATACGGCCCGCTGGCCTCCTCCTTCCCTCTCTAAGATGGAGCAATTTGAAGCAACATTTATATTAGCCTTAGATTCCGTGTCATATCTCAATATACATCAGTGAGCGAGTGTACGAGCTTTCAAGGCTCAACACATCCTTGCAATTCCCGGCAGCCGTAGCCGTGTTTGTGTTCTTTACTCAGAGGACAACTACAAGCCTGCATGTACATGGTAAATGGTTGTCAGAGCAGAGGTTAGGTCCTCATGGCAACACAGGCTTTGAATCCCATAACAGCAGCAGGATTGACAGAGGTAGATTGATTTGAGGTGCAATAAACGATGCTGTCAGTCTCATTTCCTTCCCCTATAGGTCGGTGAGTTAAATACATGCCAGAAGCAGCGCATTTGGCCTGATTTGTGCTTTGAAATTACAGAAGGGCCAACATAGGACCTTGCGGGGAGGTCTGTTCCATAACCCTCTTCTAGGTAAGTAGTTTTGAAATCAATAACACGGATAACATATGTCAAAATATGAATAATTTCAAGCAGAAATAGTAATAATTTTAAAAACCATAAAAATAATGCATCCATCCAAGTCAGGTGTACTATACAGAGTCTGTCTGATGAAAGCTTGTTGGCTTCATCAAAACATCACTATGAACATTATGCACCATGCTTTAAACACTACGCATAATGCTCACACCAGCATGCATTAAAATAAATGGAAATATATACGAATTTACAGCAAATATTTCTTCATAGTTTTACACACTGAACATAGCACATACAGTACCTGAAACAACAGAACAAAATCTGTCTACCATTATCACTTTTTTGCTATTTTCCCCAAAATAATGGGATGATAGACAGAATACAACATAAAATGTAGAAAAAAACATCAATGGAACACGTCATGTGACATTAGTCCTCATCTCACCACAGTGAAATAAAAAGTCGAACAAAGTATCACAAGTGTATTTATCACTTACCCTAATAATTGTAAAGTGCGGTTCTAAGTTTCTGGGGTATATTAAACGGTTACGGTTTCAATTATGAGAGGACTGCTGCATTCATCTGAGACGTGTGTGACATTTTAGTTTGAGTTATTATTTCTATTTGTCAGTCATTCTGACTTCTGATGATTCACTGGGTGTACGTACTTCACAATGCTATTTCAAAAAAGGACATGGCATCTCATTGCAATCATTACATCACGCTCAAGTCGCTCTAATAGGAGCCCTCGTATCTCACCCAATCAGACGAAGGCAGCAATACATCAACTCCCGTGACTTCCAAACACATCCTTTCTGAGTCGACATGAATCACAATTTCTAAATCAGGTAGTTCGCAATGAAAAACGGCCGTTAATAAAGTTCACATTTAAAATCCTCAATTTCTACACATACTGTGATGCATTTCATCACTTATTCACCTGCTCGGCTAATTTTCCCACAAAATGAATTCAAGCACTTCCCCTCCCACTGTCCTGTTACTACTCATGGTTCAAGCGGTTTCAGTGTTTGCTGGGGGGTGTCTTGCATTAAAAAGTCTCGGTACTCCTTGCACTGCTGTAATAAAACCCAAGTATTTAACATGCACATTTATGGTCTTCAATAACCCAGAAGTCTTAATAAAAATGAAAGCTGACATTGGCATGAAGGATCCTCCACACTAGCTGTCTTTAATGTCCAAGACATTCCATTAAAAGGGGAGCACTTCCTTAGAAGCGGAGCTTTTATCCTGATTGCTTACAGGAAGAGAGGGGAGAAAAAAAAGAAACCAAACGACCTTCAGCGCCTCTACAACTCGCCAGTCCCTCATGTGTGCTTTGTGAATAGACATATGTGTGCAGAACAGGACACACACTGATGCAGGCACATGTGCAGTAAGTTTTGAATGGAGAAGCAAACGTGTCGACTCTGTTATATGCATGCATTCGGAGATGTATGTACAAATACACATCTGAGTCATTGGCTACTTGATATTCTGTTCATGCACAGAGAAGCCATCTCACTTTTTAAATCGTAATGATTATTAGGAGATAGGGAAAAAGCCAAATCTGCATGTTCAATTAGTGCGTGTGCGATGCCAGATAGATAATACATGGGACCGGCTAATGTCCTTGCTTCTGAGCTTCTTTAGCCGTTTTCTTTTTGAAGCTGGAGAAAAAGAAGATGGGGACAGAGATTTCCCTCAGTGGGAACACAACTGTTGAGCTACATTTAATAAGCTGGTCAAAAACACTCTCCTGCCGAGAGAGACTGCGCTTTTAATGACCATTCTGCTTCCAAAGTCTCAGATGTGCAGCTAGATTGCTTGCCACATCGCAGACGAAGAAGCCATCTTATTAATAGTAACGCACCACACATGCTGCCGACTGGGGAGCACAAACCCAGAGAGAGAGAATCGCAGAGAGACACACTGGCACATGGAGGGAGAAAAAAAAAAAAGCGTGTGTCCCTTGCATGCTTTTACGGTCTGTGAAGGCAGAGAGACAGATGGGTGCAGTAAGGAGGAGATTAGATGGAGGAGGCAGGGCAGGGACCAGGGTCTGAAAAATCAAGCCCTCACGAAAGGACGTCCAGGCCAACCTCCACACAGGCCAGAAGGGGGAGGCTTTGTGATGGATGTACCCTGTGACTGGAGCCCTCGGCACGCCCACATGGAGACGCCACCAAGGCCAGGCCAGAGGAGCAGGCAATCAAAGAGAAAGGCCGTAGGGGTAGAATGATATAGGAGGATTCAGCTTATTAAATAAGCTTCAGGAGGAGCATGGAGCATCTGAAATAAGTTGTCACTCTGCCACCAACAGGCATAAAAAGAGTCCCTGTTAGATGGAAAGTCTATGCACTGCAGGCAGTGATGACAGACTGTGTACAGTAAGAGTGGGAATACTGTCATTAAATACACCGACACACCAGGGAGCTCCAGAACAGTGTGTCATCGTTGATTTACTTTTTCTTTTTTTTTTCTTTTTTTTTACCTGGGCCTCGTTATACTGCATCTGAGCATAAGGTGAAGGAAAATGTGAGTGTGCGTGTGAGCATGGGCATGTAGGCATGAGAATTTTATCCTATATTATCATATCCTACCGTCGTCTGCTCCAGCATTCGAATACGTCACATTCAATATGACACCACTACCTGTATTTCTACTGATAGTGACTGAAGTTTTATTTGTAAGCAAATTGGAATAAAAAGTCCAGAGGAACCATGATACATTGTTTACAATCTTGTTTCCTGACTTAATTTCCATTCAGAGTGCAAAGTAGGAAACTCAATATAAGACGCTCTTCCTGAGATGCAACAGTCTGCTAACGCGGAATAGGAAATCATTACACAAATCCATTACTAGGGGGCACCTGAAACCAGGTGTGCTCATGACACAGTGTATAATTCATTTGATTATAGATTTTTACTTCAATTTTCACCGCTATGCAGATCCAGACACTTTGATTCTCTTTTTGTTTATTGCGTTGTCCTGGCAACAGGAGCATCCTACCAGTTTTCGCTTCACCAGTTAGGACTATAGGAGAGGAGGGGTAGTGTACAGTGGAAGCTGTGAAAGCAGGTGCAAAAAGACATTTCTTCACTTGGATTTCCTGTCACATCCTGCAGCCCACTCCAGTCCTAAACTTTATATAATTACAACAATCTGTGCTCTGAGAGAGTCTGTGTGAAATCTGATTGCCATTGGTAACATTCGCAGCAAGAGTCCTGGCGTGATAGAAGGCTTCCTGTTTCAATTTCCTAGGATCCCTCAAGTTTCACTGGCTCTTTTTTTTTTTTTTTATCCCATCAGTGGGGCATACATTTCCATTCAGGGGAAAAAACAGACCCGGTAATATCCAATTTACTGGGAGGCAGAGGAGATGGTTTCACTGGCAGTATAATAACATGCTACATGGAGCGTAGCATTATGGAGTATGAATAAAAAAGGCATTTATGGTAAAAATTCAATCCAAAAGCAGTCATCATTCATCGGAGGAAATCAAGGCAATTAGTAACACTTTAATGCAAATTGGAGAACGCAAAACGCATCACAAATCCTTGGCACTGTAATGGGGACAAAATAAGAGCAGCTCAAATGACCTCTTTCAAATGCACATCGGTCCACTAATCAAAAATCCAAGAACAGAGATTTTACTGGTGACAAAAAAAACAAATAGACTGTGCATGAGTGTGTGGCGACTGGGGGTGTACCACTTCATAGCTTCGTGACCACAACAAGGCCTTTATCTACTTCAAGAGTGATTTTTTTTTTTCATGTACTGTACTGGCATGTAATGCACAGTAACCATTCCTAACCATGTGTGTCCAAAGCAGCAGGTTTGTGGCCTGTTAACATGTTCGCAAATAGCCTAAATGAGCGCGGCTTAACATAAAGATCTCTCATATGGAAAATTAGCACCGCATGACATGATATAATGTAAAAAAACCAAACCAAAACAAAGCACAGCTACACAGTAACACCTCAGTATCCTTATAGCCTGTCATGTACACAACACTGCTGTCAATTAAATGCAAGAAAACAGGCAGCCTTTAAATGGATGGATAACTATGTGACTAATAATTTCGGGCAGAAGATGATGCAGTGACCATTTGGCTCTGGAAGGGTGCACGTGGAGGCTGACATTCATTGATTGAGCCCAAAGCTGCAGTTCATTCATATGAGCCAAAGCACTTCTTCCAAGAACCTACCTATAGACAGTCAGGCTCCATCTTAATTCAGCAATGCATTAGAGGAGCATGAGTATGAAGGATGTTTATTGCATGTCCAAGTCAAGCGCGCATGCTGCATTTAGTATTGAAGACATGGCCAGCATTGGCAGTAAATCATCATGAAGTAGCATTAAGGTAGCCAGCAGATAAACAACACCGCTAAGAGAGAGGACGGTGTAAGCGTGTGTGTCATTTAACAAGACTGTACCGAAACCACCAGGAAAAAGCTCACCCTGATACACCATGTCCTTTTTTATCTCGCTCACAGACACATTATATCAACTTGTTTATTTCTGACATAAAGAGGGATACTAGCAAGCCAGCAGAGAATGTCAAAAACCCACATGTGGCTTCAAATCTGCCGTGGAGTTGCAATTCTAGAGGGATTGAAAATCACAGTCATTTAAATGCAAACACCTGCTTCTTAAAACATTCGTTATGCTACACAGTACAGTAGAATACATTACTCTATAACTCGCTACCTGCATCGCCAGTTTCTAATATCAAGCAGTCTACACGCCAGCAGGCATGAGCCCCACAGCTTGTAGCCCCCCAACCCCCTTCCGTCCTCCGTGGTTTACTGTACCTTCAGAGTGGTGGGAGAGGGTGAGCAGGCTGACGCAGGAAGCTCCAATCCCAGAACCGAACACAGTGATGCGGTTGGAATCTCCTCCGAAGAAGCCGATGTTCTCGCTGATCCACCTTAAAGCCTGAATCTGGTCCAGCAGCCCGTAGTTCCCTTTAGCAGCCTGGTCACCTGTGCTGAGGAATCCTGCAACACCACAATGATGAGAAGTTAAAAACTGGAAGAGTCGGTCAAACGAGTCACAGTTATAGTAAACAGAAAACTAGTCACAGAAGGTTGTGACTAATTCAGAAGGACTATCACGGCAGGTGATAGCAGCAGTGGAATCATGACTTATTAGATGACACGGCTGTTGGTAAAATCGGAGCACATGCGATCTCATGTCATCTGCACCTTATGGGGAATCAATGGCACGTCTCCCCGGGTGAGCACCCATCATCAGATATATTGAACAGCCTTGATGAAAACCTTGAGAATCTATGACAACTCTGTGGACACGGAGAGAAAAAGGTGCGATAATAAGATTTATAATCATTTTGACGCTGCAAAATCCTTCGTATGGACCGCAACCTCATTATAAATCCCATCAGAGTCACCATCTTCCTGTGACGTAGCGGATCACGATCCTCCGCAGCGCCAAACGCTTTCAGTCGAAACATTCAAAACAGACACCAGTCGTGTGCATTCTCCTCCACGTCTGTGTAATCTGCTGTATGAGGTATGAGTTGAACAGTGAGTCTCTCTTGGGTACATCAGAGCTCATGTTAACACACCACCCTTTCCCTGCTGCTCTCCAGGGCCTAAGCCCTGCTGAATGATGGGTAATCGAGAGTCGCGGGAGAAGATCAAAGGCAAGCAATCCCTGAAGTCCTCGCAGTGGACTCAATGTCCATCAAACCCCTGAACATGCATGCAAGGTGACAGCTCGGAGACATGTGTGGAAACCAACACCCCGTTCTCTTTAGCGGCAACATTTCACAGGCAATAAATGTGTTGGTGGTGAATGTTTGCGAGCCTGCAGTGATGGTCCTCAAGCATCCCAGCATTGTTCCTAACATCTATTTCATGGTCTATGCCTCCATGTAATGATGAGCTCTCTGTTTTCAAAGTCTCAAGGGGG
Source organism: Stegastes partitus (assembly GCF_000690725.1). Classification (NCBI taxonomy): domain Eukaryota; kingdom Metazoa; phylum Chordata; class Actinopteri; family Pomacentridae; genus Stegastes; species Stegastes partitus. The sequence continues at coordinate 80,221 of NW_007579466.1, read as the reverse complement.
AGAGGGAGCAGTTTTGATATCAGCAATGCAAAAATAATTTGAAAAAAAAGATCAAATCTGTGTGTTTTAACTCAGGTCAGCACAATAATGTTAACCTTAGATAAGCACAGATTAGATAGCAGCTTGCTCTGGGGTTTCTTAACTGTTGGTGGTACATGGTGTATGTGCAAAAAAAAAAAGGGCCCATGTCTGCCAATACCTATCATCTCCGTTTGTGTGAACGCGGGCGCAACCTCGTGGCCCACCTCCGACAGGCAGACCCGCCTTGCCCTGAGGGCCCGTTGGCAGAACCAAAGAGGGTGGGCAGGGCAAAGGCCAGGCCTGATCATCGATAGGAGAGAGGCGGTGGCACAGGAAGCAAAGCAGGAGACAAATGGATCAACAGATGGTCTCCTTCAGATGCATCCCTGAGGATGACAGAGCAGCAGGGCACATGCAGAGAGCGAGCGAAAGAGACAGGCAGAGGAACAGAGACAGACAGAGAGAAGAGAAAGGAGGGCTCCATCTGAAGAGCTTTTTCCTTTTTCTGTTTCTCGCGCAGCTCCTCCTCGCTTTCCGTCATAACTAAAGGACAACAGCTTTTACAACCATCTCCAGGGTGCATGGAACAGAGCGAGAGAGAGGAGAGACGCGACGCTCCCAGAATAACCCTCATTTGCAAAATGGTTCACACTTCACCAAGTGTACGAGTTAGGAAATGTCAGGGGACTGGCATGTAAAAAAGGGATTCTGTACGACTGTTAGGCTAATTGAAAAGATACTGTAAACATTATCTATCTGGCATTGTAATATGAAGCATTACTAAATGACAGCATGTAAATCATTAGAGTTGGATCTTCAGCAGGTATAATAACATACGGCTCAATGCTATAGTCTTTGGTGGCGTTTTGTTTGGCCGTGCTGAGTCCTCTGCATCTATAAATGAACCTGGTCATTAAAATGTAGAGGTGGAATCCAATAGCTTAGACAACAAGACACGCTGCAGGCGCCATTCAAAAATACATCTAATATGGCTCCTGGTTATGTTTTAATTGGAAAGGTGACAGAAAGTATTTTCTTTGGAAAGCAATTAAGATAGCAAAGTAATTGTTTTTATGCATGGCTATTTCTATTTTTACATTTATAGCAGTCTTTTCATCTTGTGCTCTCGAGGTGTTGTTTTCTTTATGTCACCTCGGCATAGGAGGTGAGCACCTGAGCATCACCTCCATACACAAAATAGATGCCGACTCACTCTGATTACTTAATGCGTCGTATAGCTGCACTTTGTTTCTGATTATCAAAAATTTTTTGCTTTAGTCACCGGGGACTGGGTTATAGATTTCCGGATTTGGCAGATGATCGCTGTCTGATCAGCACTGCGTGGGCTTTGGCTGCACATGAACCATGATGTACAGTGCACTATCTGTTCACAGCTCACACCTACACAGGACTTTGGGATTCTGGGCTGAAACTCGGTGCTTCTGAACTCGTCGGTCAGGCCGGCAACGTGCTCGACTGAACTACTCAGCCTGACGTTCGTTTGAAATGTTTAATTCACACTAGGTGCTTTACAATGAGCATTTAATTATAAACTGTAATCACATAATATCCATCTTGGTTAGCTGCTTGAATTCAAATCAATATGCAAATTTTCTTTTAAATGATCTGACCAATTAACTTTGGCACAAACAGTATACACAATTACAGTGGAGTTAATTCCACAAACATAAAACAATCATTAAACAGTAAATAGTTGAAGCTGATCTGATACTTTGAAAGTAAAGTGCAAACAAATTAATTTAGACTAATTTAATTTTCCCTGTGACATTATTAATCTTGCCTGTTGTGAGTTCCGTAACAAACTACGGATTCAATTTCACTTCAGCCTCCGTAACTGAGGCAAAGCCCACACCTTATGCCTACAGGTTGAATATAAATGTCATATGACTTATCTAACGCTTTTAGAAAAAAGAAAAAAAAAAGAAAAAGAGAGAGAGACATTGTTTTGTATATCAAGCTCAAGAGGTTCAGCGAGAAGTGTTTGCTTTGACGAAGGAAATAGACACATCAAGGAAGGGAAAAATGCCCTGAAGCTGAACCATACTGGAGAAAAGAAATAATGTAACAGATCTTTATTTGAGTCAACCTTCATAAATCATGTATGCCAAATCTAAAATGTATTTAAAAACATCTGTTAAGAGAAACTGGTTATATAAGCATCACTTGCGAAAGGTCACGTCAAAGAAAAACTTTTCAAATTGTCTCAGTGGTTGGAACAAAGATTTCCAAATACGGACTCTAACCTGTCTACACATGTCAGCCGGATTAGACGCCACATTTGCATGAGGGAATCTAATTCACCACAAACAAGCCATATGAGGTAATAACAGTGATTGGGTGCTCTTTCTCTGCATGTTAGAGCTGTAATTTATACTGACTGATTACATGATGTGTGTTTGTATCATGTCTCTTCTCTGACAGTGACGTGGTGAGACTTCAGCTGTATGAAGAACTGGAATTTTCTCCGCGTGGCAGGACAAAGACACAGATTCAGTCCTGATCTCAGCCGGAGTGGCAGCGGCGACTGCGGTCTGGTCACCATCGGGTCAGGTCGCACCTGTCTCCTTACATCGTCCTTCCCCGGACAAAACACTGAGTGTACGCTGTGCGGCTCTCCCTGCGAGGAACATTTGCTTCCCTCATCACCTTAACATGACCAGAGGTTCGGTTAATATATAAAAGCATGACAGCATCCCCTCTCTTGTTTAGTTTGAGCCTCAGCTGGATGCAGTGCACGATAAACCCGCTGATATTCACAGACCTGTTGATCACCAGTCGAACCCAGCAGAGAGTTTTCTCTTTTTTTCCCCCCTAAAAAAAACAAAAGCCAGAGCGTGATGCCACATAATGCATTTCGCGGCTTGATCAAATTTTATCAATACGCGTGTGCCACTATCTCAGTCTAAACTGAGTGTCTGCATTTCCCCCCTGAGTCGAAGCAGTGATTTCCTTTAGCCACGCTTCTCAGCATTGATATTGCTCTATTGATTATGATTTAAATGTCTGTTTCCTATACGGCGAGCCATAACTCACGGGTGTAGCGGAAAGAGGTGATGATAATGATCGCTCTGACCCCAGACATCTCTCTTAGCCTGGTCTCCCAGATAATGGAATGTGTGTAAACTAATGGCGGAGGGCGAGAAGGGGGCGAGGAGGGGTGAGGAGGAGGGCAAAAGCTTGTTATTGAGCTGAAGAGTGAAGCTTACATAGGGACAGATGGAGGGAACAGATAGGGAAAAAAGAGGGAAAGAGAAGTAGGACGAGGGGAAGGAGGATGGGAATAACAACAGTGACGTAACAGAGGGGACGTTTTTTTGGCTTTCTGTTGAATTAATTCTCGCTTTTACTTCGCCCTTTCCCTGTTTCTTTCTCCCACTCATCCTCTCTCTCTTTAGGGGTGCCGGTTAACAAGGCCGTCTGTGTCCAAACTCTCCTTTGGTACCACCCCTCCCGCCCTGGTCTCCCTCTTGCCCTCTCCCTCTATCTCTTCTCCCCCCCTTCTCTTTTCTGGGGAAATAAAGGCCCACACAGTCACAGCCTTGACAGCCCCCACTAAGAATTCCCCACTACAAAAGAGCTCCAACTTCCCCCCAGCCAGGCCGGGGTTGAATGGGAGCCTCTGGGGTGTGGATGAGAAGCAGAGGATGGAAGAGGCCACCCTCCACACAGCCACATAAAGGGCCTGTGTGTCAGGCTCACGATGAGCAAGGGACATACCCAGCGGTCCATCCTCCGCCCAGAGAGCCATTCCCATAAGATTTTTTTTATCCTGTTTTTTTGGAAGGTTTTGGATTTCAGCACACTGAAAAGTCTCCAAAAAAAAAAGAGGAAGGCTGGGTGAAGGGAATGGGGCGTGGGCCTGAATGAAGGTGACTGCCACTTGGATCAGCGTACGGCTCCTGTTTACAGCCCAGTAGCATGGCTGGAGCGCAGTCTGATCTGAGAGCAGCGGGGCGAGAGAGATAGAGAAACAGGGAGGGAGAGAGAAAGAGAGAAGTGCAGGCAAGCACAAGAAAGCCTCTTTATGGCAGCCTGAACACAGAAGGCCATTTACCCAACACCACATCCTTGTTTCCGGTGGAAGAGAAAATAAAGACTTGGAGGGAGGGGGGAAAGCACATACTTTTCTGACTGTCACCCTTACAAATTACGAGTTTCATAATAATGAATATAGCCTGATAGCAGAATCAAACTCCACAACGGTTGAAAAAGAATTTATGTATGAGTCCTCAATTCCTGCCGGCTTCATCACCAATCAATAATTAAAGAAAATATCAGACGGCCTCAAATGGCAACAAAGTCATCTGCTGTTTCAGGGACCTGCCCCTCGACACCGGTCGAGTTCAAACTGAATGATGATGCACTCGCTAAGCTGCAGGTCTTTGCTGAAAATGTGAACACGCCAGTGACTACCGCAAACCTGCATGCCTCGGCTTATTATTGGTCTCAGCTGCTCGCAGATAGACGTGCGCGGCGGCTACGGTGCTGTGCAGAGAAAGGCGGCCGGATGACGCTGAAGACAAGGCATTATGTATACGGTCCCGCTGTATACAGACTGAGAGACTGAGCCACTCACACGGAAAATGTGGTTTGTGTGCAACAAAGCAGTGAAAAAAACAAAACAAAACAAAAAAAACAACAAAATGTCAAGAGGGAAAATCTGTGCCGCACAAACACCAAAGCTCATCTGACACATAACTGAGCCCCTAAAACCCAGATCTCTTACAGACAGACAAGGGCCTGTTATGGCAGGCAGGGATAAAAAACAGATACTGTAAGTCAGAGCTGCTGGTGCACGTGGCAGCTGCTGGTTGTCCAGCATGTGACTTCAGGGCAGCTTAATCTGATTGTGCGATGTGTCCCGGTGGTCAGACGACACTATTCAAGGGCTCTGCTGAACAGCAGCCCTGGCAGCAACTACAAATGAGCAGTTTGCATATGTATGACCCCTGGCATGTGAGCGCCACTCAATCAATCACACATCGACTATAGCTGCTGTCTGCTTTCGGTTATGCTGCTCTCCTTTGCGTCTCCCTTTTGCTGGATCTCTCTGTCATGTTTCCTGTCTTCCTCTGCTCGCAGTGTCTTCTCTCTGTTCTCCATATATGCCTTTGTCTTTTTTTTTTTTTTTTTTTTCCATCCCCCCCCCTCCCTCCTTCCTATCACCTGCTCTCTTCTCGGTATCTCTCAGCATCTTTCTTCTCACATAATAGCATGGACAGAGGATTCTCAAAAGACAGTGAAATGCTTTTTCATGAAGGGGAGCTTTGCATCTCACAGCTGGTGCGGAGGCGGGCCTGCATGCTTCCACAGGGGGAGAGGGAGAGGCTGGTGTTTGAGAGTCGCAACTGTGAGGTTAAGCAGCACTTTGGTTCCACTTGGAGGAACATGCATCGTAGGGAGATATTTCATGAGCAATAATTTGCCTTTGCTAAAGTCTGATATTTAAGAAATATATATTCGCGCACGCACTGTAAAATCACAACCCTTTGTTCAAAAAGAGCACATCTTGAGGGTGCTCTGCCTCACTTTTTAGCCCCCGTGGCTGAACAAGTTCAAAGGCATGGTGCAAAACATGACATCAAGCCCGGGTGATGTAATTTGAGGGCGTGGTGAGAAAGTTTAGCACCATCCAGCTCTGGGAGGACGGGGCAGTGTGCAGTGATGCGCTGTGATTCCACGGCAGAGATCAGAGCCCAGCTTATCAAAGCACATCAGTGGAGCAGTGTAGGAGAGAAAGGTCATCATTTAGAGGATCTTCAAAGCCCAACTCCTCTCCTCTCCTCCTCAGGTTGGAGTAGCTCTGATAGCTGACCATAATGAGCTTAGCTGTGGTTGACCCTTCCACAGGAGAACTTGTGAAATAAGCCCAGACAACCCATCCTGCAGCTTTATATTCCCGGTACTGTAAATCCTGTCTTCTTATATTTGTTCATTTCTAAAATGCTGCCAGCTTCAGTTGTAAATCTAAGGCAGCAAATTAATTGAACATCTGTTTTCCTGAGGTTTAGCGCTGTGGTGTGTACTGTATGAGTGATTTTTTATTTGTCTTCGGATGGGTATAATATTTTTGGCTACAAAAGCCAGTGCTGCTGCCAGTGAGGTTGTGTTCAGATTTGGAACTGGAACTGGCTCCAAGTTTACGAGAGGCAATGATTTGCTCAGAAACGTACTTTTTTGATTCTGCTTACCATAGACTGACAGAAGTTTGGACTTGCTTTGCTTTTTCATCCGGTTATGTCACAAATTGTGCAGTGTTTAAATATACCAGACCATAACGAGCGCTTGAAACTGTAAAGTGTAAGACTGGTGATATTCTATGCTTTTCTTATTGTTGGTAAATGCCGTGGAATAACCAAAAAGAAGATTCAAGTATTGTGGAGACAAAGCCTGATAAAGCTTGATCTTGTGAGCCATAGACCTTCAATTATTACCGAACCAAAAAAACATATAAAAGGAAATGCTGCAGTGGATGACATGATCTTCTTTTACAGTGAACTTTATTTTTAGTTTATGTAGAGCCAGACAACTCATACTGCTGCCATGAATTCCAGCTAATGCAGCAAGTCCTTGATGGAAAATAGCTTTTTGAATAACATTTGCTAAAAGCTACTATGCGTTCAGTTGTCTTCAGAAATAAATTAGGCTCTTTAAAAAAAAAAAAATAGAGGCCACTCGTAAAGAAACCTGTTTTGCATTTAAAAAAAAACAATTCGGCACAACATTGTTCTTTATAAATTATATATAAGCTTCTTGAATGAAATGTTTTGGTATTCACGCTTTTTGCGACAATGACAGCAGCACTCGAACTGCTTGGACTCCACAAGTTTGTGAAAAACCCGATAACCCCTGTTATCCCAGCATGATCTGAAGATGCTCCAAAGAGCCTCTTGTCACGACACAAAATGCTAGGTTTTCTCAGTTTACAAGTGCAGCAAATAGTCCTTTCTTCCAGTCATCCATTGTGAAATGCTGGCATGTCTTAGCCCAACCCAATCATCTGCTGTTTCCCCTCCTGAGAAGTGGTTTAGAGACTGCTGCTCATCCTCTGAGACCACTACGAGAAAGGCTTTTTTTCTTTTTTTTCTGACAGTGCTTTTACTGATTGGAGCCCTGCATTTTTTTGTTTATCAAGTCCTGTATCTGTGATGACGCTATTTTTCTGTCCCTCAGTGAACAAAGCTTGTTCTGCCTGATTGCGCTTTGAATACAACTGATCCGGTTTCTGCTAAGCGTTTTAGAGTGAAATGCACTGTTTAAGTCTCGTCATTATTGGACTCTGAGAAAGCTCCTCTTTGCTTGGAATGACAGTTTGACCTCTGACACTTTCATTTAATTCTGATGCCATGTTCAAACCATCACAATGCCATTCAGCGAGCAATGATCTGCTGCAAAACTTCAGCCATGTTTATAACAGGTGGACAAAGGTTGCAAGATGATTTACTTGACCAAGGCTTTGATGAGTACATCAGCTCTGTCATCCATCCTTGTGCTTTATCTGACCTAAATTCTGACCTTTTGTATGAAGAAGCTAATACGATCAGCGCCGCAAATTTGCTTCACTTCAATCGCTGTCCAAGAAATAGTGCAGAATCTTAAACATTAATTTTTCATGTTGTACCTTCTTGTGTTTTTGAATGCACAATCCTTTGTTAAAAATGAGCATCTGCAGCAGAAACAAACAGGCTTGGGAAAAATGCCACAGACCAGAAGTCAGAAAGCATCTAGGGACACACTAAGGCTTTGTTGACAATGGCAGAAATAGAGAATATCGCCAGCCTTATCCTTTTAGCTTGTCAAAGGCAGCAGTGATACAGCAAAATACAATCATGATCTAAAACGTATTTAATGCAGAACTGACATGACAAATTATTTCCTGCAGCCAGTGCACTGCTGCTCCAGAAAAGGCTAAAGCTAGCACTTACAACTCTGCACTAAAAAGAATCAGCAAAAAGCTCAGAAATAATAACACATGACAGAAATCAAATTCCAAATACATCCAATAAAGGTACATTTAGCTTTCAAAACATCCTTAACTACATAAAAAAAACACTAATCTACAAACATTAGTTGAAATTGAACCAAGTTTCATTTTGAATCAGCATGAAGACTCAAGAATCAGTAAAAACTATACTGTACCTGAACCTACTGGAGCACAAGGACAGGTTGTGTTTGGAACAATGAGGAAGTTTCGATGTGTAACTGGTTTGGCTTTGGGCTCCAGCCATGAGTGTATGAGAGTAAATGGGAGTGCCTTGGCAGTGAGTGTGCAGCCACTGTGTGCACAAGTAAAGAGGAGGGCTTCCAACAGAGTGTGTGTGAGTATTTGTTTGTTTGTGGGTGTGCGTGTGCGGAGCAGCGGTGCTGTGCGAGTGGGGCGGGTGGGAACGGAGTGGGGGGGGGTATGCAGTTGCAGTGAGGGAGGTATGGATATTAATCACCAGGAGGAGCATGGTTCTGTGGCGCCGCACGGAGATGGATGGGGTGTGAGTGCAGTGATGTCACCCTGACAAATGGACCGGCCATGTTGGCTGAGACTCGCACATCGCCTCTCATTTCAATTAGTTCCTCACACAACAACCTACCTAACCCACAATCTGCAGGTTCCACATGCACAAACACATACACTTTGGCCAAAAACACACCCCCTCCAGTGCCTCAACCCACAGACCTCTAACAAGATGCACTGATCTGTAAGAATACAGTGGGGCTCCTTTAATTAATCTAACTCAATTATGACAGCACTTTTGCTTTCAATCCCAACAGCACAGTCACTCATTACCATTCATATTATCAGCCAAACGGCGTGACTAGGTCTATAGCCAGCACACTAGCCAGTGGAAACTGGCAGGGAGTCTGGGTGTGTTTATGAACTAAAGACTGGGCACTGCCCGCGTGTTTTCCCACAATATCAATTTGATGAAGTGCTGAAACGATGGCAATGTGAGCAGTCGCTTGGGCCAGTGGTAATAGCGTGCATTTACTCTCTGATGTGGAAAAAAGGTGCAAGATCTGCACCAGCCATCACAGTAAGCAGCAGTTCTGACAAACTGAGTTCAGGTACTAAAGGTCTAACCTGCGCTGGCTGTTTATAGCCTTGTTCTTAAAAGCCTGACACCACTAACTAATGGTGCCAGGGCTGATTTTTAAGTGTCTGTCACTTATAAAATAAGGGTTGAGCCCTGTTTTCAAAGGTCTGATGCTGCTAAGCGGAGCCAGTAAGCCTTGTTTCAAACTCCTGCCTGTCTTGAGTGAACTCTGACCCTGGAGGACTTCACTATGCTGTGGACTTTCCTCCAAGCCCTCCATGTTAAAGTACCTTTCAATCACCATCTTATTCCTCCTGCACTTTCTTCCTCTGTGCTTCCTCCCTCTTTCTTCTCCTTCTGATCTGTGTCTCTCTCTGCTGCAATCCTCCCTCTCTTCACACCACGAGAATGGTGAGAGAGAATCACTTTGCTATATGTAAGCTGGGGCAGGCCAGGCCATGCAGGGCTGAAGTGGGCGACGCAGTGCACAGTGGAGTGCTAAGTTGGGGATTTGATCGGAGCCTCCCGGGGCTCCAGCTCAAGTTCCAGCTTAACATCAGTGGTGGGTATCTCTTTATCTGCCCGTGAAAGCATCAGGAGGTTAATACCAACCCTATAGAGAGGAGTAGGGGGGCAAGGGGGAGCACTTCATTGTGCCACATGTTTAATTAGACCCATGTGCATTTAGCACATTAAAGGCACTTTAAAAAGTTCCTCAAAATCTGTTGCTGGAAAAAGACAACAAAGCTGGTTTAGGAAACAAATGTGTGCCAGTGCAGCAGCTCTTCTGTGAATTGTGATCAAGGGCACCGTTTTTCATTGTACAATCAAACGAAGATCTACAAGCGGAGCACCACCTACTACACCAAGCAAAGCAATCAAAGTAGGTGAAATGTGCGGTTATGTGGTTTGTTAACAACGCTCACCAGCACTGAACATACAGCATTAGATTTGTTGATATTAGCAGCTGGCATTCTTTCTGTATCATGGAATCTGCAACCACTACGTTTGTACATATGCAGAATTTATTACCTTCTACCTTGTGAGGGTGCTTAGCTTGCTTGGCTTCACATATTCCTTTGTTGATGAAATATGTCTGTTCTCTCACCCCGAGAACAGTGAGAAATGAAAAATGGATGAAAAGCTTTTGAAATAGTGTGTATGATTACCATAATACTTCTACAATACAGGGAGCGTGGTTCTCATGTGCTGTTGTATGTAACACAAAGGGCATGCACTATACAAAAGACACTTGTACCCGTGTCCTACAAAGGATGACAATATTTGCTTTATTTTCTTCCTTTCAATTGATATGGAAGTCCTGTTTCCACTAAGGGTCTCCATGTTCGAACAGCTGAAGTGATTCCTTTTTCATTTCACTTTGCAGCTCTTCCTTTTAATCTAGCAGCACTAAAGAACTAGGTTCCATCAACAACAAAAAGGTTAGATCTCGCTTTCTGTTTCATCTCGGCCTCCTGCGTTCCCCAGGGACGTCTCTCTGCGCTCGTCTGCACTGCTTGGCGATGGGAGATTGTGCCAGGGCTCTGTTTGTTTGGCTTTCTTCCCCCTTCTCATCGCGCTGAAATCTGCCTGACAGTTCGGCAGCATGGCTCAGGCCCCACAGGAGCTACCGTCAGATAAAATGTCACCGTGGCTTTGTTCCACACGCCCTATAGGCTGGCCAGACGCACTGTACACCTGAGAGCCCAAAGGCCAAAGCACACAGCAAAAGCAAAGTGGAAGAGGTGGAATGGAGACACAACAGCTTCCAGTCTGGTTAATTCTGCTGCCTGTGCTGTCAAAACATTTTGTTAACTGTCTGTGTTTTATCTTCATCGACAAAATCAGCTGTGATGGACAATTAGATTAGGGTTTTTAACCTTAGAGTTATATGATTAAGCTACAAATAAATCATACACGGTTCATCGGCAGCCCTAATGCAGCTTCCTTCTATGTTACAGGGAGATGTGATTGGATAAGACCTTGCAATCCTCGCCATCGCTTAACATAACAGCTTCTGAGCCTCAAACTCTTGACATCTACAGTCAAAGCTGATCCCCTTTTCTCTGAAAGGCAGCAGCACCAGACCCAGCTCCTGTCTCTGAGCCTCAGATGACTCTTCTCACTGTTTCCCTAATGAGGCTCGAGTGAAAAAGCCGACTGGTCCTCTCGCAGCCGAGCGCTAGGGCGGTTGCCACTGTCAGCTCCTGTTAGCTCAGGCTTCTCTGGTTCACGTTTCAGAGAGCACAAACACACACTCATCCCGAAGGAGCTGCTCCATGTTCCTTCATACACACCGACCACCACCACCCCCCCACCCCATTCTTCAGACACCGCTGTGATTGACAGCTCCCTTTCACAAGGCTCCGACTGGCAAGGAAGGGGTTTAATTCCAAACCATTTTGTAGCATGGCATGATAATGACTCAGACCCAAGCCCACGGGCGGAGATGGACCGACATGTCGGGCAGGGGGAGATGAGTCTCTTTTTTTTCTTTTGCTTTTTAATGGGGTTTGAATAAGACGCAGCATTTAGTTTGAGATTAAATTAAACTACTATAATAATATATCACAAGAAAAGACATGACTGCTTGATAATAGGATATGACTAAGAAATAATAGCCGTTTTTATTATTGACTAATTTCCTTTTGTTGTGTTATTCACAATGAATCTATTAATTATTTGGTGAATAAGGCATCCAAAAATACAGGAAAAAACCCAACGCAATGACCTAGAGTTCAAGGTGACATCCTCAAATGTCCTATGTTGTCCATACCAAACTTCAAAATACACATTTTTTGTGTTTATTCTCTTGTGTCATGAATCATGAAGAAATGCAACCTCATAGAATTTAAAAGTTTACACCTAAAAAAAAAAACCTGTCAGACATTTTTAAAAAAGAAAGAAATACATTAAAACTTTAAGCAGACCCGAGTAAAGCTGGTTTTATCACACTGATCATGTGCTCAGACAACTGGTCAGTCGACAGAAAATGAATCACCCTCAGTTTTGATGTCATCACATTTGTGAAAGATATTTCCTATGTCCTGTCTGTTGGCCAAATAATGCAACACATTTTCATGTGTTAACCTGGCCCTTAGGAAATAGTGACAAACACTGAGTACAGTTTTCTCTTTTGTTTTCTTTTTTTTTTTTTTTTAGAACAAACAAATAATTAATTGAACAAGAAGCACATTTTGAAGTCATTGGATCCAACAGTATGCTCGATCAGAGAACATTTTACTAACTCAGTGGATGGAATGTCCACTGGTGTCAAAGTCATCACAAGCAGAATTTGATTGATAAGTGAACCTCATCGTCACTGGCCGACATGACCTACATCCCCTCTTGCTTGGCCCCTCCAACCTTTAGCCCTGTCCTGTAACACATTCTGTTGACCGGCCAACTTCCTTCCCTTCTCCTTAGTACAACAGTGTTGTCAAGCTCAAGGGGTCTTCTGCTGCGTGAATCCAAACTTAAAGAGGTGGGTCCACCCTTGGTGATTTATTTTTACACCAAGAAGCAGAGGATGAGGCAGAGAAACATGGCGCAAAGGAAGGATTTGATGAAAAACAGATGGCAGAGAGTTCCTTTGTCATTTTGTGACATCTGAAAGTGTGTGTGTGTGTGTGTGTGTGTGTGTGTGTGTGCGTGTGTGTGCGTGCGTTTTAATGTAATCAGTAGGTTTGGGCCGGAAGGGAACACAGCCAATTCTGAAGAGAAACAAAAGGGGTCATGGAATATTCTATCTACATTGTCACAAAATCCAGTTCATCTGCAAGATGCCCTCCCACTCCCCCCCCCNCTCAATAAATTAATAAAAGAAGGAGCCGCTCCTGCAGGTAATTTGATTAAATACGACATCCCTGCTTTAAAGAGTGTGCTGACGAAGCAAAAATAAGACGGGCCGTTGTCGGAAGAAATTGTCACTGTACTCGTACATGACCCCCGCCACGGCAGCTCGGCTCTCCTCCCCCCCCCCACTACCCCATCTATCAACTGAACATCACCACATACTCCATTTTTCCAAGGACATCTCTGAGTGTTATTAAATGAAAAATGCTATATGCTCCAGATTACTGAGCTTGTCAGTCACTAATTTGATGCAATCCCCACCAGATCTCTTCCCTTAATTGAGTTTCTTTTGCTTTATTTGATGGCAGACGTTTATGAGTTCATATGTTTGAACCGTGGCTGCATGCTGCATAAGCCTGTGGGCTTATCTGGGGCACATGCTCATACTCCTCAAAACAGACGTATGTAAACAACAACATGAGCGCAAACATTTGTTATACACCAAGGACATAAATGAGCGTAACCAATTTCTGCCAAATTTGCTGGGGGAATTGTATTAGCATAAAAAACTTTATACAAGTATTCAAATGCTAAATTGTCACATTTTAGTTAACACGGTTACCCCGTAATTGCAATATTACTATTACAGCAACTGAATCACTACAGCAATTTATTTCATTTAATATATTTCCGTCCCCCCTGGTTAACACTTCATCTCTTCCTGTATTTATGACATCCACACCGTTTTCTCCTCGCCCCTGAGCAGGGCTGAGCAGCGCTGGGAAGGATGTATCGAGCTACGAATGGAGTGACAAGTCATCTAAGTCAGAGGGGAAACCACTCATTATACAGATTGCTTTGTGGTGTTCCTGGGTAGTCAAGGCCAATGTCACCTCTCCTCAGTCTGGCCTCAGCCTGAATGGGCAGCGCTGCGTGTCTTGGAGCTCCTACTCTCTATCTCCCGAGCTGACACACTTTTGTCGTTAACTTTGCATCCTGCAGGGGCAGTTCGCCTCGAGGTTGCAAGGGTGGATTACAAACCCAACAACAATGCCAATAATGGGAGGGGAAACAGACACGTTCTAATGGAAGGAAGGGCTCTGAATCTTATTAGCAGGACATCTTGTTTCAGTCAATGCTCCAGTAGCCCTCTGGCTCTATGACAGCATCAGCAGCAAACAGCTAGCAGGTGCAGAACAGAAATGAAGCCAATTGTGTTGATCAAATCATCCCCATGCTCTACGGCCCCACATCTATTCCTTGTCTTGCGTCCACTAACAGGCTGGGCAATAAATAATGCTTTATGTTATCTGTTAATGCTCTATGCGGTACTATCAAAACATATGACAACACTTTTCTCTTGTCTTTGACAGGTGAACTATGCTGCAATAGCTCCCACACTGGGAAACAGGCGGTCAAACAGCTCTTCCTATCTCTATCCTACAAAATCCTGGAACAGGCTGTGTGTTGTGGCTGACTGTTGGTAACACCCCTACTTGTGGCTGAAAATCCTGCAGCCTTGTTACCTGTAGCAGCATGTGCTATGGTGGCAGGTCTGCAGAATACTGAGTGCCAAAGTTGAGCCTTATCTCCCCCAGCCTGAGAATCCTCGATTCTGTCCTCTGGATTGGCATGGGGAACAGCCTTGAGTGGCAGGCTCCTGTTCTAATTAAACCAGCAGAAGCATTAGTCCCGCTTGTGAGCAGTTTTCATAATTACCCATGCAATTCATTCATTATTTAACTTAACGAGGTAGCTCGGTGGCCAAACATACTGTGGATTGCAGGGCTAATTTGGGAAAATGCCATAAAGATATTGGATACCTGAGGTTTTTGCCCTAGTCACCTGTAAAGCTGCTGGATGATGAGGGATCAAGAATAATGACTGAATATTTGGTCTTATTAAAATTGAAAGTGTCTTCTGGTGATGTAGGCAAACACAAAAAAGCACTCTTATTGCAATGTCTATTAAGTTCAAATGAAATGTAAGTATGACCTTTCTAAGCTCCTTAATTCAGCTAAATTGGCTCCAGAGGAGGCTAATTTAGCCTTTTACAACATGGGGGGAAATGGGCATTAGAGCAGTGGTGCCACCAGCAAATGGCACTGGACCCTGACTTGTTTGCTCAGAAAAATGTGTTAGCTTTTAATCTTAAAAAAGATGGGACCTTCCACTTCCTTTAAAGCCTTAAAGGCTTTTCTTTCACACTTAAACTATTTATTCTCAACCAATTGCTGGTATTACCATTATAATTTTGATCGCAGTGGTATTGTTAGTAAATGTAAATGGGAGTTCACATTAAATTGCAAATGCAGGGTGCAAACGCATGCAGTCAGCATTTTTTTTTAATCCTGCATGAAAATATTACCTTAGGAGGCGCATGTATTGTGTGTAGATGCAAGAACTAGGATACCAAATCACACGGGGCACTACTCAGGATACAGCCTGCTAGAGCTGGGGAGATAATTGATGCACAATTCAAGTCTAAAATGATGGGGGTGGATGATCAGGTTCGACTGGTATGATACAACCCTGCAAAATTATTGAGTCAGGAGATAATCTGTTTTGATGCAGCCCTTTTACCACTTATGATAATTCATATCGCGCCATATTCTTACTCATACATTACAGCTTGAGTCATACTGCCTATACCCTTTCATATTTCATAAAGCAAGATGTAAAGGTGAAACACGCTCCATATATTGCCGCTCCACGTTTCGAGTCAAAGAATTACACGGATCCCGCTTGAGTCACGAACAACAGCAACATGCAACCAAAAATCTGAAGTCAAGTTATATGGTCTGGTACTTTTAACAGTTCAACTAATGTGATCTGTGCCATTGAATTTCTGACACCCAGAAATCCATATCAATTCCAATCCCTGTCAAGCATTGTTAACATGTTTACTGCTATATTAAGCACCAGATATGCTGCCTGAGCGAGAGGTATATAGCCCGAGGCAATTTACCTCCAATGAAAGCATTAGGCTCACAGCAGTGTTACAAGAACAATGAATTATATTACGCATGCATTCTTGTGCAGTCTGTAGACCCTGTATTTTTGATTTCATCAAATATTTATGGAAAACTGGGGCCTATTTTCCAGGATGTATTACTTACATTGGTACTGTACATGCTGTTCTGAGCATATGTGAAATAATGGCCATGTTTACTTTGGGCTTAGCTTACTTGTAGCTGGGTTACTGCTCATGCATTTGTATTGTCACTGCTGTGTTTGCAGCACAGCTTGCTGTTGATTTAAGGACTACTGAGTTTGGGAGAGCAAGATTAGAATATACAGTATAAAGTAAAAGCCTGCAAATCTACGGCATTGTTGGAGTTTGCATGCATGGTGTTTGAGCACAGAGATATCCCATCACAAATCAGACAAAAGCCAGTTTAAAGCCACTTCTTCTCCCTCCACTGTCAGGAAATAGAATAATATTACCAGACTTGTAACTGTGCTCCAGTGACCCAGAAACACATATTCCTAATTGTTCTAGCTGGCCTCTGGGGCTTCCTGCACAAAGCTATGACCTCTTTGCAATCAGACCACAGCGCACGGCCCATCAGGACCCAAAGGAGAGCCTAACTGAGTATGATCCCCTCAGGCACGGAGCTCTCCCCTGAGCAGACAACTCCAAATGCCACCTCCATGTCTGTCTGCGAGTCATGTTTTATGTAGCTGAACAGACACAAGCGCGAGCACACGCGCAAACATCAAACACACATTTGCACTCGCACACACAAAAGTCAAACACCCTCAGACAGCTCTATTTGTTCTCCCTATCCCCTTGAAAGTGCACCAAAGACCAAACGAAGGCGAGATGGACTGCGTGCGCTTTTTCAACCTTTCTCCTTCCTGGACAATCTAATAACATCGGACCGCGGTGATGCAGCAAGGTCGCCCCCCCCGGTCCAAGGTCACTCCGCCGGGTCCACAGCTGAGGAGTTGCGCTCAGAGGAGGGGAGGGAGGTGGTGAGCACGCAGCCGGTTAGATGAGATCCGATCCCAGATCCACAAGCCCCTGTGATTACAGTGTAATACATTTATAATTGAGAGTGATAAGGACTGTGCCGTTTAAAATGTTGCAAGTGTGCTGTTGATAATCAGTGACCCAGGAGAACAGGCAGCCTTTTTTTTTTTTTTTTTTTCCTTCACAGTACAGCGAGAACCGGGCTTGTGATGCTGATGCTGACAAAAATAAAAGCCACCTTAGACAGTTTAGAGATGAAGAATTACAAACTTATCAACTCCCATCTTATCAGCAGGCAAGTGTGTTTTGAAAACATAGCCTCAACTTTTCTTTTTTTTGTGTGTGCGTGTGTGTGTGTGTGGGATGCTGTTTGGGCTTTTGAAACAATAATCCCTGTGCTTTGGAAAATATTATCCACTAGAGTTCTCTCTATCTGTTTTCATGGGGGACATGTCAGGGGCTAATTGTTAAGAATTGAGTTATTGAGCTGTATGCCCTTCTCCAGCCCCTGAAGGACTAGCACCAATACAAACAGCTCCCAAACTCTATTGGAATTCCACTGGAGTGCCCCTGACTTACCCTAGCCATAATATTGTTCTAATAATTGGAGCTCACAGGCCATCAAATATCATGCCGGTTTGTTCAATTGATTCAGACAGGGGTAAAGGAGGGGGGAAAAAAAAAAAACAAAAAACATGCATTTGCAATTTTCCTATTTGTAATCCGAATAGCATTCCTCTGCTCTCTTTTTAATGATTAAAAAAAAAAAAATTCCGCTCGGCGAAAGCATTCTGTAATTTGTCCTCTAGCTAGCTTTTATGTAATGTGCTATGCGGGGCTTTGACGGGACTACAAACAAGCACACATGCAAACTGTGTGCAAAGCTGCATCATTTGGCGGCAAGTACAAAGTTGATATTTAACCTCCCTGACAAATGGAAATGCCTTGGTGATAACGGCACCAAAACAATTTAATTGAATGTATAATGCAATCAGGTGAACTGATAGGGATTCATTTTGACAGCGCTCCGTTCAAATGGAAGAGTTGACAGGGCAGAAGTGGGGTGTCAACTGCCTGTTTGCCACATTCTGCAAGCCGCCGCCGCCGCACTGACAACGATGAGAGCTATATCACAGCCCATCAGTAAAGGCAGTGGATTACTTTTTGTCGGAGACTGCTGACTTGGCACGCGGCAGAATGAGGTTGAGTGAAGGCAAGTGGCAGAGCCGGATGATAATGAAAATAGTTGTGATAAAGATGTAATGGATGTGGGATCTTGGTAGAAAAAAAAGAAAAACATTCATGAATAATATCATAGAGAAGGTGTACGATGTGGATTGACTCGGTCTGATTACACACACAGACAATCTGCGCTTTAAAAATCCATCCCTGCTGACTCCCTTTTTGCAGACGCCGCTCTTATCACCTGCGAACAGGACGGAGGCGGAAATGTGTCCAATCAAACAGTTGTCGTTCAGAAGTGTTTGAACATGCTTTAAAGAATTTCAAGTGCAAACTGAGTTTAATTAGAACGGCTGCTGATTAACACTGCTGCGGATAAAGACGAGTGTCCAAAGAATATCAACAGTGACTCAGCCGCGCCGTGAGCCTCTCGTCTGGCTGGGCTGTGGGAGTTCAAAAACAAAAAATGGAACAAACGTTGTAAAAAAACTGTGTGAAGAGATGAGACTAATCAATAATATAAAACGGTGTAACTGATGAGGGTAAGCAGGGGTTTGCATGTATGCAAAATAAAGCTGCACAAGCATGTTTTTTTTTTTTGCTGCTATATGTTTTTGACTGCAATTCAATGCAACATTTTGATGTTTTCGCATTTAAATTTGTCTGTCTGTTTGTCTCAGCGGAAACTAAGTGCTATAATTGCTGAGTGTAAATGTGCTAACGAGCTCTGCATCCCGCCTTCATGCTCCCTGCTATACAATATACCCAAACGGAAGCGTGAATAATGAAGACTTCAAACGACAGGCACGCAGCAGGGTTAATGATAAAGGTCAAATTGCCAGCATGCAGCCAGCGAGTGTAAAGGACAAGTGGCATGGGGTCACAACTCACATGGGCTGCCGGCCAATATACGGTAGCAGGACCCACAATTTTCCCGAACCAGATGAGAGGCGCGACTCTGCAGCAACCGTTCCCAGAGCGGCTGCCACGCGCCGCACACTTCACTGATGCTTTTATTAGCCTGCTACGTCGCGTTAGTGATGACAGAAACTAATACAGTTTGATATGGGGAAACACTGCAAGGCCCGTATCTGTGTAAACAAAACAGAAACAGATTAGACCTTGGAATATGAGGGGAGGAATCTTAGCGCACCGTGCAAGTGAGGCTGCGGATTTTTTTCAGTATTGAATTGCAGAGGGGAAGCAGGATGTTCAAGTGCACCGACTGTGCTATTGAAAAAAAAAATAAAAAATCATGGAAAGAGACAGAGATGGCGCTCCAGAAGCCCAACATCGATTTGACAGGCAGCTCCACAGAGAGAATGTCAGCCAACACCTGAAGCCACGCAACTTCAACAAGACATTCAGGATTTATCTACACATTTCACTGCTATTATTCATGAAAAAAAAACAAACCAAAAAAAAGAAAAAAAGAAAAACTGGCATTCGGCAGCACCTCACATCAGTCCCGCATGATATTTACACGAATCCCTTGAACTTCTTTTGCCCATGAGGAACAAAGCCTCTTTCTGTTCTATGAACTAATCTCAATTAAGCCCCGCCGTTGATTAGCTACCTCATGCACAGTTTTTGAAAATCAGTGCAGAATGGACACTAAAAAGAAAAGGCACGTCCAGTAGCGCCAGGTCTGAATGAAGCTATTTTTATCCCTGTCGTCTTCTTCTTTTGTTATTTTTCCAGAAATGACAAATTATGCAGGGATGCGTTCTGTGACGCCAATTAATGAACACTCAATCTGTAAACTGACTTGTGCAATCACATTTGACTTTTAAATCTGATTAATTTGAATAATACTTCTGTAACTTTCTAATTTCACAACATTTACTTAAAATCGGATATCTGGCTCAGTGTTTGTCATTACATCACCCGTCATCACATTGGTAGCGTCTCATTCTGTGTCATAAAAACCTGAAGGCTGTATTTGTTGTGATTACCCTTTAAGCTCTTTTGCTAGAAACCTAGGCTTTTGAAAAACACATTTAATCCTCTGATAAACATAACAAATCAAATTAAGTGATAAAGGCTGAAAAAGTCGAACTGTGCAGCTCGTGCACTTGGTACCCAAATTTGTAATTTTTGGCAGAAGGTTTACTCGCCCTCCACATGCTAAAACACACAAAAAAAAAAGCATGCAGAAAGCTTCCTTAGTTTAACCTGACTCCATTTGCATGTTATAGTGGCATTCTAATCTGTCTCCCCCTCACTTTTTCCTGCTTATTTATGAGCAAACAATGTCAGACTTACTCTATAAATATGTAATTTTCGAAGTAATTGTTGGATATCAACCATCCGCAGTGCTTCCCTTCTTCTGTAAGCTGCTTTGTCAGACTGTAACTTCATTTCCTCCCTTTTTAATGCCGTTGATACATAATTTTCTTCTACGGTTGTTGTTTGCTCACATTAGAGTCAACAAATCAATCTTCATCGATAAAGCGATGGGGAGTTTTGAATTCTGGTCATGAAGCAGTGGATGCACGTCAGTCAGGTGTGGAGCTGTGTTCAAAAATGCTGAAAGAACAGACACTGGCTCAGAATGGTTTAGTTTTAAATCTTTTGACACTAACAGTTTGTCATTCATGCATAATTGCGCATAATCTTCTCATATACATATACAAACATATACATATTTCTAGCACAAGATTTAATACAGAGCTAATTTGAAGCACTAAACACATTTTCTCTGCATCTCTCACCGTCTACATGTAAATATTTTTTTAAAAAGAGTACAGCCACCACTTTATTAAGTTAAACTGCACAATGTCACGACCGTGTCCAGGGATGTCCTGGATGTTCTCCAACAGCTGTGCTGATTGTTTGATTTGACTGATTGACCACTTCAAAAATCTGTCATATTTCTGTGTAAACACATAAAAAAAGTCAGAAAGTTTGAGAACTTAGCCACATCTACAAACACTAGAAGTCCAGACATGCGTCATAAATAATAAATACTTAAGACTGCGCTGTTTCTAGGTCAGTACATTTAAGGTCAGTTTTCCTTGAGCTGTATCCTCTAAAGTGAAGAAGTGTTCAGATGACACTCAAGTGGATATAATCTACTTATCAACGTCTGGTTCGAGTAAATCAACTTGAGGCTATTGTTTCAGGGGAGGAGTAGCCTCTTTAAATCAAATCGCTGGGGGGGGGGACAAGGCCAAGTGCTCGGGGTGAACTGAGGCTAAGGACACCTGCACCGAAGCGACTCCATCTTTGTGGAGAAGGATTCATACTGCAGCAGGATAATGAACCCGAACACACCTCAAAGCTTTGCAAGAACTACTTGAAGACCAAGGAGTGCTGACTGTCATGAACTTTCCTCCACAGTCACCTGACCTCAACCTCATCGAACATTTATGGGGGCACTAGAAGAGCAAAAAAGCCAAGAATTCCTGACATCAGAGGAAGCTCTTTGGAAGATTGTCAACTCAAGCTGGGATAACACGGCTTATCAGGTTCTTGCACCAAACTGGTCGGGTCCATGCAGCTCGAGTGCTGCTGTTATTAAAGCAAAAGCAGGGCAGATCAAGTACTTTGAAAACTCAAATTCATCTCATTCACTCAAAAAAAAAAAAAAGTATCTTTCAGCCTTTTGGACTACACTTATAAAAAAAAAAAAAAAAAACTCAGATATAAACTATTTTCAGTTTATTGTTGTGATTTGTCAAAACCTACAGGAACTGTACTTTTCAAGGCAAAGAAAAAATTAATTTTGAATACATTTTAGATTTAGGTTATAAATTCTATCACTGTTTTAATATTTCTACATTTTTTATATATATTTTTTCTTCCAGTGGCCACCATTCCCTTACATATTACCCCCGGTACACTATGGACCTGTTTCTAAAAAAGTGAGCCCTGAATGCGCAACGATAATTGTGTCACATTTTCAAAATGACCTTTTGCCAGAGTGCAAATAACACCTCTGAGCATTATTTCTATGATATCCTTATGGAGCCCACATCTTAACCTCTTTTAATCATGACGTGACCTTTTCCTTAACATTAAACATGTAGGTTTAGTCGCCTGTATGTCACCAAACATTAATGTAATGTACTAATATCTATCCCTGACCTCAATTTAGCAGTCAAGTGTAGCTAGGGTCCGTTAGGTCATTAAAATGCTCATATGAGTCTTTTTTGCACTGACAAATTTTTAAAAATTAAATCATGAGGACAAAAATCCATTTTTTTCCACGATAAAGAAAACCAACCCAGCTCATTATTTTGTAATTCCCCCCCAACACACAGGCACAGAGAGCTAGACCCTCTTTCCTCTACCTAACATGACTGCAGAAGTTACATAAGCAAAAGGCGTTCAGGCAAAGGTAGAGCCCACAGAACTCCTTGTACACTGGCTTACTACAACAAAGCCCTTCCAGTGTGTTCTAATTCTCTACATTTCCCTCCAGAGTATCTCCTCCTTCCTGGGGTTGAAAAGAATGGACAGGCAAAGGATATGGGGGAAAATCCCACATGGATCAATTTTATTCCAATCAAGGCTCCTAAATAGTACAGGAGATGAAGTTGGACTAAGTTGGACTGCAGCCACGGCTCCTTCGACTACAGAATGTAAGGCTATATTGCACCTCTGTTTCACACCGCAGCAGAAAATGATTGTACTGTCTTCCTAGTGCTGGAGAGGAAATACTCTCCCACACATTTCATAGACCTCCTCGGGGTTACGACACTTTCAAAGCCACATATGACCCTGTAAAATTAGCTCTCGCAGGGGGGAAGATGGCACTTGCTCGATGTAATATAACCTGTCGTGGATATATTGCCACCTACTTGCTTACTATTATCCTTTTGTGGATACTTTGCTTTAAGTACAAGCACTAACCCAGATATTTGGCACGGGCATTCTGCTAAATTAACACCACCTTTATCATCTGGCATCTTCCTCAAAGCCCCAAGCAAGTCACGAATCTCCCTGAACAGGCGTAATTCTCACCTCTGTCCTATTTTAATAATACAAACCTCCTACTCGAGGGGTGTGATTAAAAGCATTGTGACCAGACCTTGTTCACACGCTGTCCCTCTCAACCTTCCTCCCCCCCTGATTGGTGCAGTTCCACCCAGTGTACCGGTGCAAGCAGACGCTGTTAATTTGCCCCCCCTCCCTCCCCAACCAACAACTGAGCTGCCCACTTTAATCCATTATCCCAAAATGTCCACCTACCTTTGCTTAGCAATCTCCTTCACTACCACCTCAAGTAGCGCACTTTACCCACCACGCCCCCGGGGTCGCCCGCTAATTCAACCCCATTCCTCTCCTCCTACTTTCACCTTGTCATTTCAGCATCCTGCCCCTCTCCTCTCTCTCTCTGCCTCCTGCTTCCGTGAGCCCCTCTGCAGCAGCGCTTTGTGGTGGCAGCTATGGAGTGTTTCCCACACAAGCGAGGACTGCTGACCTTGGTGGTTAGGCTCAGCCGCTGCTATGATTAATGCCTCTACAAGACAAGAAGCGAGTACCTCTACCTGCCCAGCCAATATATATCTTTTTACACCCATCATCCCCGTCTTAGGACAAACCCGATGATGGACAAATCTTAACCCCTGTCCGCCTTCTTACTGTACCTGCTGTAGTTCTCCTTTCACGCTACTGAAGGAGTAAACAGCTGAGAAGGAGGGAGTTTTAAGCTTCACACGCACTTTTTTTTTTCTTCTCAGACTGATCAAACATGCAGCGCTGGGCTCATCTGGAAGGTGTACACGCTGGCTTCTGTTCGATAAGGCAGTTACCTGTACGCATTTTGCCCTGAGGAAGAAGAAGCGCCAGTGTGGGGTTTTCTTTCTTTCTTTTTTTTTTTGGTTGTGAAGTTAAAAATCCCTCAAGGACAAATGTACTAAGAAGAAAAGCTGTGCTGCCATTAGGAGCCCCACACTCCCTCCTAGAGCAGAGCGTAAAGCAAAACAAAGCATTCAAGCAATGAATCACCACAGATAGATCTTTCAGGCGCCATAAACAAGAAGCCCAATACAAGTTGGGAATAGACTAAAGTTATAAAAGTCTAAGAAATACAAATATTCACCTTCGGGTATACAATATATCTTCCTGGTGTCATCTTCTGACAGAATGATATTTGTTCAAAGACTTCATACAGCGATATGTACTGTTTTCATTTAATTGATTTTTGGTCCCTGTGTCAATGTCTCAGCGGAGAACCATAACAGTAATTTGCAGTTCCCATTACTCAGACTGCATTGTTTTTTTTCTCCGGTAGTTTGTGCTCCTCCACTCACTTGTGTTTGGTAATGAATAGGATTTTTGCATTATTTAGAAGTGCACTTGGATCAATTTGCTGTTCTGATAGCGTCTAGGAATTTCCTGAAATGTTGGTTTAGGATTTATGTAGTTTGCTACGTCCCCAGGAGTGCTATTAACGCATCAATTACAACATTTGCACATTGCACAGTTGCAACGCTACGGAGCTAATATGCTGCGCAATGACACATTAAAGGTTGACGAGACCTTGAATTTATATCCTTGAGAAACCAAGGTCATTTTGCAAATGCGGGGCAATAAACCAGTTCAAACATGCACAAGTGCAACAGGTCACACAAAAGCGCCGGTTGGTGTGAATATATTTCGGGGATTTACTGGTATGGCTATTAAAAGGGCATCTGGCTCTGAAAGCAAAGACGAAGGCCAGCCAGGGATTCACACAAAACCCTGAAACATCTATTTGTGCGAGTTAATAGCCTCTGCCACAAAAACCAAAGGTGAAAGAATAGCTTAATCACTGCATTGGCAACACAGACCACCGTGCATGCAGCGTATTACAAATTACCAATTGGGTACGTTATTCGAGGTCTCATATTCAAATACACTAAATTTAACAACCACTTGAAAATATGAAAGGAAAGTTTTTGGCAGTGAGAAGCATACCTGGAAATTGGAGCTATAGCCCCAAATCAGTATTAGGTCAGATTGCACTGAGGTGGAAATGAAAATGCCATCTCTTGCTCTACCATGTCGTGTCAGTGCGAGTGAGATAGCACCTCGGTAAATATTAGTCTTGTCTTGGAGGAGCCTATCAAATATCTGCCCGCAAAAACTCTAATTTTTGTGTGCGACCAGACTGAATATGAATAATGCTTAATCGTGTTTAGGATGCGAAAGCTTCACAAGGAGCACATCCTCCATCACTGACAGTAAAGGTCAAACCTCCAGCAATAAAGCATCTCAACCACAAACAGTGACACAAGGTTGACATTTTCCCCTCAGTGAACTGCTGTTCCATCTGTGCACTTCATATTGCCATCTTTGGGTGAAGTGTTCCATTTTTACATGAGACGCCGCAGCGGACCCCTTGACCAGATAAAAGCAATTGCCGGGTTAGCTCTTTGATGTCTTTGTAATGCATATTTACTGTTTTCGTAAAAGTAGCCCGATCATCTAAACATGTTTTCATCTCTGGACAGTGCTACAGCAGAGCTTGTTTTGCATACTGTACCATAGAAATTGATTTCTTAATGTCACAGTTTTCCGAAATGTCATGCTTATGAAATATAATGAGCTTTGTTCCTGTTTCCATTTATTCTAGGATGAATAAGAAGGACAAACCCTCATTAACAATACATCAGCAATCTGGGTTCAAGCCACGTTACAAAAAAAAAATGTTGTTAATTCATTGTAGAACATCTTTATACAACCCTGCTGTGGTGATTCTGAGCACGGGGTTAGATTTAAAGGAACAGTACCTCCAGAGAGGGTTTTCATACAGCAGCCCTGTAACGTATAACTACTGATCTGATTTGAAATGGACATAAGCAGTATCTAAGAGCTGAAGTAAATGCAAAATGGAAGAATTAATTAAGTATCATGTCTGTGAGCAGTGTGGTTCATGTCAAAGTTGGATGCGAGTCAGTTTCCATAAACTCATCCCAAATACTCATTAATGCGATAAAAGGTGAAAAAAAGAAGTCACCTAATAGGCTGCTTTATTTCTGCCGTCTTGCTGTGTCTGTATTTCACTTTCTAAGTTATTAACTGTGACTTTTTTTTTTTTTTTAGCAGATGTAGCCAATGAGACCGAAAGAAAACAAATGAATTCTCTACAGCAGTGAGCTCGAAATGATCAGAGGGTAATTGTTTTTTGGAAAAAAACATAAAGCCACAAAATCCACTACGCAGATTGCCGCGTTACCTGACCATATTTAAAAATTGATCCTCGATCCAAACCGCCGGAAAACGACGACGTCTCGTCTCGCAACGACCGCTGTCAGCATTAACCTCTCTGACAAACAGGCTGCTTCTCCCCCGACTGCTTGACATAGAAGCCATCCTCTGTTTTGCCAATTACTCGCTTTGATGTGAACTAGCAGCAGTAGAAAATGTTTGCAATTGCATTAGTCGTAACTTAATACACCTCTGATAGAACTGCAGGAGAACGAGCGGTAAATTGTGAGGCTGATATCAGGCATCAGTGATCCTGGATTGCCTGATGAACTTGATGGAAACGCCGCTAACGATGAAAGCGAGAGCTACTGTCAAGCAAGGTAATGCATTTAATAACTACTGCTGGAAAAAAAATACTACACTATAAACACCGCCGAAAATATTTGCACAATTTTGGGATGATAACTTTAACGACAGACCTATTTCATGGCAAGGCATTCTGAGACAAATTCTGTAAATGATTGCTCAGTTTGTAATTCACAGAATTTTTAAAATGTAATTTCTAACATTATATAATACATCTGTGCTTTAAAACAAAAAGTGTATTAGCTTGTTAAGCTTCAAATATCCGTCTAAGGATATTGTTTCATGTTCCGACAAAATACTGAATGAAGGCAACAATGCCAGGAAATGCAGCTGCAGGTTGCAGATTTTGGACTTTCCCATCAATTTGCAAAAATACAATTAGTCTTGATTGGTTCTGCTCCCTCAAACACTGACTGCATTCCCTCAATCAGGGAGGTCTCCAGTATGGGAAACGACACACCCTGCTATGTGCCAATCAAAGCCCGGTGCTGCGCTACAGCTGAGAGCTCACAGCATATTTTAAATATCTTAACAATCAAAAACAAATTTAGGAAAAGTTAATAACATGGAACCTTTAAATTTGTGCTTCGCCGAATTTACAAAGACGCTGTTTGACATTAAATACTCTGTTATTTCTGTGGGCTCAGTCCTACTCAGCATGATCCCCCCCCCTTCAGTTTCAGTCAGTATTTTTCAAGAGTTTTAATCTAGAGAGGAAACATCTTCTTAGGGGATGGTGAAAAGCCAAGTACTGAGAAACAATAGGCCCCCATCTTGGCCCTGTCTTGCAGAGCCAGACGTTTGTAGCAGTGTGTCTAGCAAGAGCGGCTTAAGAGTTAATTTCCTGGCAGTGATTTGTAGGAGAGCAGCATCAACAAGCTGCTGCAGACTGGAGCATGAAAACCATTACTTCAATCCCTCACTCCCTGACATTAATAGGATGAATAAATGTTTTTGTTCTCTGCTTAATTTGGATGAATTCATCCAAATGGCAATGAAAACAAGTAAATATCCATCTCAGCTCCCCTCCTGATAATAAAAGACAAAGAGAACTCACTCTGCCTTCGCTTTTTCTTCCACCTACTGTTTGAGAATTCCTCTGCTCGGTGCAACGAGCTCATATATCAGATGCTAACCAAAATGACTGAGACTGGGAACACGTACTGAGGGAGGCTCGTGTTATGGGAAGGGTTTATTTTAAGTCAATTCACCCTCGCCACACAGGAGGTTGTCATGTTGAATTTTATTCCGTAGTAACTCAGAAAGTTATTTTTTGTGATACCAGACATCCAATATAACGAATGAGATGCACCCAGACGGATTAAATCCCACACATAAACTCATAGTTAAAAAATAAATCATCACAAAATTCTAGAGAAGCAGTGCAAGGGCTCAATAAAACTGTGGAAGCAGCTACAGATAATTTCGCATCAAACAGGAGTACAGCACAACCAAATAGACCCCATTTAAATGTAATCACTTTATACGTCTGGGCACCAAGTGTAAAGTCATCCAAGAAGCATTGAAGAGGGATTGGTTTGAGATGCAGTCTCACCCTCTGCAAGAAGCATACGTAGTGTTGCACTCTGTGACAATGGCAGAAGATGAAGTCACTTTAATTAGATGTCACATGTGGCTCCAGAACTACTGGCACAAACCCTATTCAGCCACAACATTAAAACCTCTGACAGGTGAAGTGAATAACGCTGGCAATTGTGTAACAATAGCCCCTGTCAAAGGGTCGGACACATTAGCCAGCAAGTGAACAGTCAGTTCTTGAAGTTGATGTGCTGGAAACAGGAAAAATGGCCGAGTGTAAGAATCTGAGCAAATTTGACAAGGGCCAAAATGTGATGGTTAGATGACCGTGGGGTGTTTCTGGTACACAGTGGTTAGTAGCTACCAAAAGTGGTCCAAGGAAGGAAAACTGGTGAACCAGTGACAAGGTCACGGGCGTTCAACGCTTACTGATGTGTGTGGCAAGCAAAGCTGGCCTGAGCGGTCTGATACCACTGAACAACTACTGTACTGCAAATGCCGCCAACCTGAAAAAGATCTATAATAGAAAAGTGTGTGCTGGGTATGGGCTGTGGCAGCTACAGACTGATCAGGGAGCCCATGCTAACCCCTGTCCAATGCAAAAACCACCTACAATAGTCTTATAGCACTGGACTAATAGAAGAAGTCTGGTCTGATGAATTCCATTAATTTACATCATGCGGCCAAAGACGGCAACCAGACAGAGGCAGTGTGATGCTGTAGACAGTGTTCTGCTGGGAAACCTTCAGTCCTGGCATCCATATAGACGCTACTTTGACAAACACTACCTACCTGCACATGGTTGGAGACCATGTGCACCCTTTACTGGCAGAGGTATTCCCTGATGACTGTGGCCTCTTTCAGCAGGACAATGTGACCTACCAAATAGCAAAAATAGTTCAGGAATGGTTTGAGGAACATGACAAATAGTTTAAGCTGTTGGCTTGGCCTTTAAATTCCCAAGATACCAGATCCCAAGATCTGTGTGATATGCTGGAAAGGCAAGTCTGATGTATTCTCCACCTCGCAACTTCCAGAAGCTAAATGATCTCATACCGCAGAGCACCTTTCGAGGATTTCAAGCTGTTTCGGCAGCACAAAGCAGCACAAGGCAAACCCAGATAATATTAGGCAGGTGGTTTTAATGTTGTTTGTAAGCACATGTACAGAAGTACTTGAACCGTTTTGAGGTACTTACACATCACTTAAGTTGTCGTTGCTAATTACCTTGCAGATTAAGATTTTTAAAAAGCCATAATGAGCATACGAAACGTAAGGCATTGATTAGAACATAAATTAAACAGCCCAGGAGGATATAAAATGGATAAACTTAGTTCTGCTGCAGCCTGTTAAAACATTAAAATGCAGCTTACATGTTATTGCATCAATAATAACAATCCAGCAGTATAATATATAATAATGTGACTCTTACAGAACCTGTTGTGCTGCATAATGAGTACTTTCCTGCAAGTGTAAACAGGGCCAGTGCTTTTATAGCAGATAAGAAAAGACAAGATGACATTCGATAGTATTACTACTTAACGAGTACCGTGTTTGGGTCAGGAGGCCACCAGCACGTTGGGTGTTTCTCAACTCTCAGGAGAACTCGGCAGTTATTCTGTAGTGAAAAGCAACTCCACAAACTTGTGTGATGAACTATATTTTGCTCTACAATAATATCCACGGCTCCCCAAATCCCTGAGTGAATTAACAACAGCCGCCATCTTTGGTTTAGGAGAGGGGCATCGCAGAAAAAGGCAGAGTCACTTACCACACGCACAGAATAACCCTGGCAATTCAACAAATCAATGCTAAATCACCCGCGCTGCTGCTTCAGCACTGAGAGTGCTGCTTTCACTAACACCCATACAGTAGGTTGAGGTTATTTTGATTGGATCTCAAACTATTCTTTTGAAGGCCTGAATAACTTGAGGAGACTGAGGTGACGGTCCACAGCAGCGCCAGTCGCACCATAAAATGGCTGTGATCAGAGCGATATGAAAGATAGACATCAAAGGTCACAAATAAACTCTGTCAGAGGTGAAAACTCTCCACAAGTACACATTGTACTTGACCATTCTCCTTTTTTAGAGCACTTGGCTGAGAGGAAGAGTCTCACCTTGGGTTTTGGCAAGAGAGGCAGCCTTTGTTAATTTTTAATGCATTTGGAAACTAGTAATTAAGTCCCCCCCCCCAATGGACTGGGAAATTGACATGCTCTGGAGAGCCAGTGAGTAATTATATTTGTAAAGAGCAGTGATACAAGATACTCCCCTCTGACTGGGACTCATTACACATCATTAGAGAGGAGCGGCAACTAGGCACGTGCACGCGCACCACGTGCACGGGACCACACACACGTACACGCATGCAAGCGGGCGGACGAGTCACACACACGATGTCTCTTTCCCATCGTCACACACAGATCAATGAGCAGAAATCTAAACACTGCTTCTCTTTGGTAAACAAACCCTGTTCCTCAGGTCTCTGACCTGAGCAGAGTGTGACGAGTCCTAACTGGACGACGCGGACGATATGAAAACCCGATATCTCATCCGGTGATGATCACACTGCGGTGGGTCAATATGTAATTAGAGATTTAATCCGAAACGAATTATCATTAATCTTAACAGCGAAAGGTTGAAATATGAAAGTTTCCAAATGGGACCTCAGGAAAATTTCAGTTCCTCCTTTGCAGTAATAATTACCACTACAGGAGTGTAGGCCTAAGAGCTGCAAGGGGATGATAGAACAGAAACTTAGTAGACTCCTCTTTAATTGGATCAGGAGTGGTGATGATTCTGCACATCGGAGGCTCTGAATAGAATTGTTTCTACAGTGTCTTCCTACAGTGTTTCACATGACTCTCAGCTCCTCTTTTCCTCTCTGTTAAGAGCATTTGCAGTTTGTGCTTTACTTCAGCTGCCATGTGCATGTTATAAAATCACACTGAAATATAGATTAAACCCACTGCGGCCTGTCTGCTGGAAAACACCAAACAAATGCTAAATCCATATTTCATAACACACTGAGCACCATCTTTCAATAATTTTACTTCATTTGAGTGGAAAGTTGAAAAAGCCTTGCAAAGCTGGAAACGGTGTTCCTGCAGAAACGGTGTAAAGAAAATGAAATTAACACAAAAGAAAGAAGGTGAATAAAACATTAATCACTGATATTCGACAAGGTTTGGCGCTGTCCAATTTGCAGAAATTAGCCGGTTAAAAATGTGTTAGTGAGGACTGCTGTTGCCTAATAGTTTAGGTCTATTGTTTGTGTGAAATTAGATAAATATTCAGATTGTTGTGTGTATTTCAAAGGTGTTTACTGCATTATTAATGTGATATTCGGATTGCCGAGGGACGGTGGGAGAGCTATATTCGTGTCAGAAAGCGTAGTTTGAGTTGCCTTGTCTGCTTTCACTTTAAACTCATTATCTTGTCTAATTCTCTCTGCCTCCATTATTCCCTCATCCCTTTAAGCAGCCTAATTAAAACAGCTTTCATTTTTTCATTAATATTTATCTATTTATTTATTTATTCTGTAATGCTACATGGAACTGCTGCGTGTAGCCCGTGTAGAATCTAAATTACAATTTTCCTTTATTTATTTATTTTTTTTTACATCATTTAAATGAAGGGAAGAGAAAACTGGAATATTTACTCTCATCTGGATGTCAGATGACCTGATACAAGGCTGCGAGTGTGAAGCTTTTCAGATGAGAGTGGTGGAAAATGAACACTGTGTCCAATGCAAACAGTTAATCTACTCTACTTAATGCTGTTTAGGCTAGATTAACTCTGAAACTGTTAGCTACACTCAAATTCAATAAAAAAAACAAACTGCAAACAAAAATAAAAATGGAAACATGTGATTACATTTTCTCACATTGAGAGTATTGAAATTCATACTTTATGAGTGAACATATTCAGGCAGCTTAGTGTTAATTGGCCCATCATGGTGTGATTTCTCCCTGGCCTTGGTTTTATTTGGTTTATATGAGTGTGTCTGTAATAACAGTTTAAAGCCGTACCATGGGGAGATTATCAGACCATGCTACAGCGATGGACATTATCGCTCAACTACATGCATCACTTCTTCTCTGCTCATTGCTCAGAATGGCTGCTGGGGAGCTCACCAAGAGAGCAGCTTTGTGAACTGCATTTGTGTGTTCGTGCACGTGTTGTTTTTTTTTTTTTTAACTGTGCATGAAGGAAAGCTGCATCTGCATGCGTGTGCGGTTTGATGTTTGCTTTGTCTCACCCTCTGTACTCGCAAAGCACGAGTGTGAATTGTGCTCACGCTCGGAGAATCTGTATGTAGCATTTGAGGGTGTGTGTGCATGCATGTAGAATGACATTTAGCAAAATGTGGCGGCGAGAGAAGAAACATCTGACTCATAATTGAAGTGCCATGAAAGAAATATGATCATGAATCTGTATTAGGCTGACATGCTCAGCTTTAAACCAGCGGCAGGAGCACGAAGCGGCATGCGCAGGCTGTCCCCCCCCCTTGACTACCTTACCACCCTGAAGGCTGATTACAACGCTCAAAATGATACTCCACAAAAATGACAGAGGAAAACACAGCGTATTCAAGGCGAGCAATCCTGATGACAAAATCGATAGGCCGTAGCGCTCTCATCTCCATCAAAAAGAGAGTCTCAGGATGAATGTAGTTGTGCCTCTGTGATTCAACCACAGCAATCATCTCAATGTCCGGGAGGATAAAGCAGCACTGCTCCTCTGTCACCCTCCTGCTCTTGACATGTGGAGTTCTCTGAGCAAGAAGGTGAGGCCGACTGCTCTTTTAAGAATGAAACTGGTGATACTCTGTATATTTCCTGTGTTAAACAAATGCCATGAGGACACTAACACCAACAATGAATTGATCTCACTAATAAGTATTGCTTGTGCAGCTGAAGCCTCTTGCAGCTTAACGCTTCTCAACGCGTGTGACTGCCGGCCTTTTAACCTTCTGAATTCAAAGGCCT